>NW_008751832.1:246775-331161 GCF_000715545.1 Opisthorchis viverrini
AAAAACAGGCCAGATTTCAACACACTCCGTCAAGACTCGCATTCAACTCAACTGCGTCCTACAAACCTCGGCTGCATCCACTAGAACTTATCAAACGAAGAACTCGATAAGTCTCTTATTTCTTTTGTGTATTATTCAGTTGTACTGGTGTCTCTGGTAACCACTATACATGACTGTTTATTGTTAGTGTTATTCACCTTCTGATATTACTTCGAGTAAAAGACCAACAAGTCAGGAGTGGTGTAACACGCGCTGGACGCGGGACACAAAAAAAGATTTAGAAAATGTTAAAGTTCTGAGGCAGGGACTACGGTTTCACGTCGCAGAGACTGATAGCCGAGGTGGTAGAAATCGCCAAGCATCCCAGCGTTAGCAGAATAGGTGTGGAACTAGCGAGCGTGTGGAGAACGGTCTTGGATCAGTCGAGCTGACACGTGCTGGTGTGCGGTCATCAGGAGTAGTCATCATCTGGATTCCACTTGACCTCACCCCCACCCCCTCAACTAAAATGCCGCAGCACTCACAAACCCACAAAAACCAACGAAATCTAGTAGGGAACTAAACCCGATAAAAAATAAATTGAAATTCCCCTAACCCATCAACCACACTAACCGACAAGACCCTATAATTGATATTCAACGCCAGCGTAGCGTGCTAATTTGAAGAGGTATTACTGATTAATTCTCCGTCTGTCTGGAAACCTGGCCAACTTGATGACTGCCTTGCTTGACCTGCTGAGGCCTTTGTGCGAAACGTTGCCCGCCGATTGTTTATCGAGCCCTTCTGAAACTCCGTATATATACTTTTCTGTGCTTATCATGTGTGACTAGACCGTCATACCAGTTTTATTTTGTCATTCCCTGGAACAAAAGTTGCCACGGTATATTAGTGCACTCGGTGGTGTTGTGCGAATGAGTGGACTAACTGAACCGAACAAAGGGTAGGGGTCAATCCAGGCGAGTTCCCAGAGTGAGAGCCCAACTCGGTTTTTCGGGAACAGTACCCATGATCAGTAGAAAATAAACCTAAAGCACGTAAAACTCGGTTGAAGCGGTCGACCGGCAATTGCTTTTGTGCATTATGGAGAATGTGATTTAAAATTACACATCGAAAGTCATAAAAGGTCTAAGTGTAGTTCCAGGAAAGCTGATGAGCAAAGCATAGGACCACAAATCTGTCCCAATAACTTCCTAGTAGGCAACTCACACTGAGAGGAATACATAAATTCATCCGACTAATTGTGCTACTGAATTTTGTGGGGATATTCACCTTTAGTTTCCCACAGAGCAGGCGTATGCCTTCAGCTGATCATTTCCGAGCTAGCGACCCTTTCACTCTATCGGACTGCTGCATGTACAACTCGCCAGTCGTCCTAGTATCAATTTGTTTTTTATTGGTTGAGGAACGTTAGAAACCGGGGCAGAGGAAGATGAGTGTTGAAAAGGTCCGGTCCACCGGAAACGATTTTCTTGCATCTGCCTTCATTACCAACAAAATCAACGGGCATCTTCTTCAGTCCTCGCTCTGCGCGAAAAGCTAATTCCAGACAGCCTCATGCAGAAGGTCAGCTAGTGGTTCGAAGTGAGCAAAACACTGATTCTTCATTATTTTGATGACTGGGCTGAATCGAACCAGATCGTCTAACAATGGTTCCGCAACACAATAAATACAACATGATAGATATCGTACTATCAGGCGTAATACTTATTTTCGACTCCCACCGCTCACTAAGACATTGGATTACTTTGCGTGCGTGTTAGGTAGTACGCATCCGACATGCCCCAGATACAGCACTGAACTGTATCATGATGTACCTTTGAAAGAGAATCCCCGAACCAGTGTCTTCTCTGTTCTCGAGTTTCTCTTTGGCTACTCTCGGTCGTGTTGAACTCTTAGACAAGGTGTATTCATCCGCAATCAAGGATATCCTTCTGACTCTTCTGCTCGTTCACGTCACTGTGGCCCTACCAACTTATGCTGAAATGCAATGAATTAATTCAACCAACGATTAATAGGTTAGCAAGATCGTACGTACCAGACAACTATTTGGTCTACTCATTGAAAGAATCCCAGTATTTTCTAACTTCCGGAAACTTGATAGAAACGGACTTACATTTTAGTTGATAAGTACTTAATGTGGATTTTTTTCTATCCTCGGAAAACACCCACCAGAATACTGTTGTTCTGACTTCCTTGCCCATGTGATGGTATGCATATCGCCAGACGTAATGAAACAAAAGCATAAAACTCCAAAGTTCTACCTTAGCTGAATAAGCGACACTTTTTAAAGACTACTGTATGTTCAGGAAATATAGCTCATTTTTCCCGTCGGTCTTTTTCAGGAGCAACCTCATCATTGTCCGGGTGAGAATGAGATAGGCAAGTTCCAAGGATAATGAACAGAAAAAAAATGTTAAAGTGGCCAGCGTTGACATCGACCAAAGCAACTCGACTCGCACGCAGTCAATAATGGTCAGTTCTTTACAATAAGATGATAAACAACGATGTGAGGTCGAGATACAGCCAAGTGCGTTAAAGGGGGTCACATTAGGACATTCTTTGCATCATTCTTCTAGAGGGAGAGTTTTTGATCGGCTCGAAAACTAGTCGTTGTAGGGAGACCTAAATACAGGTCGCATTTCATTTGAAGTTAGACAAACGTTGAGAGTGGAAGCCCTTTGCTAAAAGCGATGCAAACGTGACCTGACATAAATTACTTATGACCCACTAATTAGTATGGTACAAAGATACAAAGCCCTTACTTTAGCCTTTTATTCCGTACCGTATCAAAAGAGTAACTAACTCAATCACACACAGTCACACGTAACGCTAGCAAAATTCGGTTTCACATGCGAACCAGTTTTCAACAAAGATCCTGTTGATCTGAATCCTGATGACGTTAAGTAATGTTGAATTCCACAGATAAACTAGTTTTGTGACTTAGAATAAAGTCAGCTCCGCAGTTTGAACGTTGTGCAGTGTGGACCGAGATTCCTAAGGTTCGTCAACAGGGAATCGAGGAAGGGGCCTGTAGTTACTGAAGCCTATATCCGTAATCTGATGTATCCAGTACAACGACTTCCTGATGTTCCACTCAAAATAGTTAGCATAAGAGTCAAGTCCATCTTCGGAAGACTGGAAATCGGCAAACGTGTTGTATCCCGGTAATTTAGGCTTGGAATCAACATGATGAACAAGTGAGGCCCACGGAACACACCTGACTCTAAACGAGTACTTTGGTGTGCTCTCATCCTTTTCAGCAACACAGTGCATCGCCAGCTACTTAATCACATTATGTCCGACCACGTATGTTATATTGGGACTGGAAGCTTATGAACTGATAACTGTGAAATAGATGAATCCCATTTAAATCCCTAAACCAGTTGTGTACCTCGCTCTCAGTTCGATTTATTGCCAGGCCATTTCACCCTCGGTGAGCCTAACAAACTCTCGTTCTGCATTACCCGCATAGTTCAAAACCGCTTAAAATCATTTATCTGCATGTCTGCGGTTTATTGTCGCTTGGTTTACCGCATTCTATCGGTGAGAACCATCAGTCAATGTTAAAACAGAGACGTGAAGAGGTTTGTAAGGCGACAATAGGATAAATTAAGCAAATCTTGGCAGGATGTACCGGCTAACTTTGTGAAATTACGCATTAGAGCACAGCTGATGAGACAGGTCTTGGTTTGAGTGACAAACAGTGGACATAGAAAACAAACGGTGTAATGAAACCTGCCATCGGGAAACTCTTGCAGAAGTCCAAAGTCAAGGTGAACAAGGGTTGTGTGTTTACAAATGATGAAGCAACGAAGCTAAACAAGACAATTTAGAAAAAAATAGTCCGAGAAGTTTCATGTTGAAATCTTTATTATTTTATTCTCCATTTTCTAGGGATTTATGGGATATTGGCTCAGCCCAAAGTAACCTGGCAGCTGACGCCGGAAGGGAGTGATGCGGGCAGCCCGTTTACGAAATAACCCAGCCAGCGGCATAACAGCTGTAATCTTTGGTGCAATTCTTTCGTAGAATTACTCCAAGCAACCGGCCTTTTGAGCACATGATTTTCGAATTTAAGCTTAGTAAACGGTTGCGAATTTTTGAGATTTCAGCAACCTAAGTCCCCATTTAACTCATTTTATTGAGCTGTCAGTTTTAGACCCTCGCTTCTAACCTACTAGCTTACCTACAAAAGTCGTCGTAGGATTTCTGATTTCAGCTTTTGCACTTTACATCAGACTTCACCGCTAAAACAACGAGTCGACTCCAAGAATGGCCCGAATTTCTGCTACTTATGAAACACAGTAAACAACCAGAGAGAGAGTAACCTCATCGATCTTTCATTGGACTTCGTAGATGTTATGGCCATACAGAAGTCTGTTGCCCTTTTGATTGTTCTTTGATGTGACAGCACCACTGTGATTAACGCAGCAGCGACCGGGACTGCTTGAACCCAGTTTTCGGAGGAAATACTCAAGCCACTGTAGTGGGTGTCGCTGATTTGTACACAGACTGAATACCATTACTCCAAAACAATTCCACTACTTCCAGTAGTTAAATACAACCATTATGTGACTACCTTAGGCTCGGACAGGTCACTACCTAAGGTGTATCTAGTACCTGCTTTGACGGACCTCCATCCGTTCGAAGGTTCATTTTTGAGCGTCTCTAATGAGCGATGTAAAGCTGTATGTTGACGCTGGTGCCGCAGATACATTTCCTGAATTGCTTCACCGTCTGAAGGGAGGATGAAAATCCGTTATTTTTAAAAAAAACTATGTTCGTGGCCTCTCCTTGACTCTGAACAGGCTGGTTCACATGTCAATTCTTGTGGTAGAAAGAGCTCCCATTCATTTTGTGGCTGCTTAGTGCTGCCACGAAACTGACGTCATTCGAATACGATCGACAATGAGTGGGGCATTCTAGTCACATGCCATCGCAGGCGAAGCAAACAGAGCTTTGGTGAACTGGAAAACAAGTATATTTTTTAAAAACACCCTTTTTCAATAAAGTCGCATATTTCGTTACCTTTACTATACTTGATTACAGTAAAAACATACTCTTCGGTTAGTTTCCAATTCAGTGAATGATGTTTAAAATGTCCATCTTCAGCATCGTCCTCTCAAAAACCCGATTCGTCTTCTGCCTTTGTCAAATACTGTGCAAAAGTTTCTCAGAAAGGAGACTCCGAACACCAAATCGTCTGCACCTTCGGAGCTCACGAATCCGCTCATACAAACGGTGCCGTCGTAAGGTGGTCTCTTGAATGGAAATAGATGAGGAGGACAGTAAATGTATCAAACACCACGTTGCTCAATCAGCAGAGCTAGCTGGAAGTACTAGTTCCTGGGCCCACAAGCAACTAATGGAATGAACCTGATAGTGCGAATCATCGTACTATAGTGTAACCAGATAAGAATATAGCTACCTCAACGACGTAGTCTCTTCCTGTCAGCCTTAGAGAACTAGCTTTGAAGTAAATGCGAATAACAGGAAAGTTGTCCACCTCATTGCAATCAACCAGGTACCAGCCATTTGGTTCGAGCGATTTATAGGGAATTTTCGTGTGAATGTACTCGACCAGTCTTTCGGGAGCATGTATGTAGGCCGAACCAGTGTCCATTAGTACTGGCACTTGTCCTTGAAAACGTAAAAGCCTTTCTTCAACAGCCATCCTTGTCGGGTAAACAGATAGAGATCGAATTAGTGAAAATAGAATTATGAAGAAGCACAATAAACGAATGGATTGGGAATAAGATGCGCTTACGCCGTACTGTTGATAACCCATTCATTGAATGCTAGTGATTCGTATATGAATCTTCCTGAGTTGCTCTCCTCAGCAGCATTTCCAAAGATGATTTTTCCTTTTCGGCTTCCAGTCCTAAAAAATGGGGTTGGAATATTCAAAATGTCCATTTAGATACTCTAAAATGTGGTCAGTGGGAAACAGTTCGCTTGATCATTGAACTACCTTCATTCTCTTTAAATTCCATCCTTTGGTTATTCAAATTTAGTGACAATAGTCGTCCACTTTTAGGCTGTTCTACCCGCTCAAACGAGCATTAGATGTTGGCACATTAGCAGAAATTATAAATAGGTAGGGATCTCATGCACTTATTAATGCCTTTGGAAACTTGCTTCTTAACCTACGATTGACAAAGTGCCTTGGAATAGCATTCCAGAAGGCATGCAGACGTTGTAGAAACATGAAACAACGCTGCACTACGGATAGTCACTTACTGTTTTCCCTTTAGTAGTTTGGGGAGAATCGATATTGGGGAAATTTAGCTTGAAACATTTAAATGTACCCACCAGGTAAAAAAATAGGACCGGTTAAAACGTTTTGTTCATAGGAGCGTCTACTTTTGAGAGACCGAATTTGCTGAAATCTTGTATTCCGCTTAGCTTTTCTCTCGGATTCAGACATTTCCCTCTGAGTTAGAGCGAACACACACCGCGAACATCCACCTACATCGCTCTAGAGGTTGCTGTCGTGAATTAAGTGACTTTATCCATACTTCAAGTAAGGGTAAACTCAAGACACTGAGTACTTTTACCAGGTGAACAATAAGTACTACAAATTTTTCGACCATAGAGCTTCTCATCACAAGCAGTACCCAAATTTAATGTTTTGCGCTGCCTTTCGACAACGGTTGTATGGACTCACACAAATACCTAATGGTACTTAACGCTTTTATATAGAAACCACTTGACATGACGAAATAAATTGTCATCGACTTTCAAAAATTCGAGTATGGATGCCTGATCTTTAGGGACTTCTAAACGATTGATGACTGATATAACTTACACATGGACCATGCTCGTTAGGGAGACTTTCACAAACCTGGTAGAAACAAGGAATGTTGGAGGTGTCCCTCAAAATATTTCCCGTTGTTCGACGGAAGAATTAACCTTAATTTTGCTCAGAAAACGAAGTAAGGGGTCTAATTGGGTGCTTTATGGTCACTCTCTTCCAAACTCCACTTGCAACCGGGATAACGAACACCAGACCGCTATCTGTCATCGTCACTGGTAGCAAAACTGTGCCGTGCGCATGAGTAAGCATGCAGGCTATGGGGTCCATTCTTTCTACCGAACAGTCACCAACACTCAAACGAATTTCATTAGGTTAGCCGACCTAACAAACCATCTAAACTGGGGTATTTGTTTAAAGTAAAACGACTACTCATCGTCGTACTCATGAAAGGAATCAGAGCGATATCGGAGTTTCAGTGTCGCGTGTTCTAACATGTTTTTAGTATACCTACACAGACCAAAGATGATTCATTTTGGCGGTGCACACAGTGCGAAAAGCTAGTATCTGGTCATCGATGCTGTGGACATTGATATAAAAACGGAATGGAATTACATCAGCTAATGCGAGACGGACAAATGGAGCAAAAGGAAACAAGACAGTGACCGTCCCCGTAGGTCCACTGATAACGCTGGACCTGATAAAAGCAATGTTACAAATAGAAGCAGCAGTGATTGCAGCCCGTTCGTGCCCTTATGTAGTCGGTGGCAACCACATAAGTCTTTGTGGCACTGATCCTTCTAGAATCAGGTTATTCATTCACCCATGGGATTTGCGTCATTTTGGGAACTTCAGCAATCAGACTTTGACCGCTATCGTCTTGATTAACTACGATTAACAATGAACGAGCATGAAATGAGAGCTTCCGGATGTTGTCGCGATTGGCTTTGTGTTGCTTCTACAAATTTTCTCCCGCTATACAATACTATTGGTAGGCAATACCGAATACATCAAATGCAAATTTATGCAGGGCTTTTCGACCCATTTTGGTCCCGGTTTATCGGCCAGGCTCGTCGCATTAGTCATCTACTCTGTTGAAGAATAACCTCACTCAGTATCACCAGAACTCTTCGGCATAAATGTTTTGTTCCAAGCCCCATTTCGTATTTTTCGGTTTGGACTAGACTCTTAGTTTCGCTGATGATCGGCCCCAAAAATTTGGTGAACTCTGTATTTCGGTTCACCTATAGAAGTATTTTTTGGTCGACTGACATTAGATGTGTACTTTCAATGACGTTTAAAATATAAACAATCAACACAACTTCCGGGGAATCCTGGTGTTCAACTATACACCGTTTCTGATTGCAGTCGCTCATCAGCTCTTATAGTGGAGGAGTGCTAGTGGTTAGTTTTATTGATAAATATGAACATCCATCGGTAAATTCTCCTATGGTAAAATTGGTTCACAAATGTGTGATGAAGGATATTCAAAGACAACTCCCTCTATTGTGTTCATCTGTTTAGTATTTTGTATTGTACAGAGTTACTTTCGTTAGAAAAATACGTATATTTGCATACTTATTTGATTTTCACAGGAAACCTTACTGAATCCCAGACTGCGTCTACCTAGTGAGTTCCAGGAGAGGTTGACCGTGGGCTCCTGAAGGGTTTTCGGAAACGTTATATGTCGTCTGTTAAGTCTATAGATCCGGTCGTTTTGATTTAAATAGTAAGGAACGATTTCTCAAAATCCACAAATAGTGCTCCAGCGGATGTTTTTTTGAGGCTTATTAGGCATGGTTTTCACGGAAGCTGAGAAAATCGATTCCTGACTTCAACAGTAGTTTGTGCTGATGCGCACCATTGAACTGCCAGACCTACAGACTCAGTGAAGTCCTTTGTAGTCGAAAGCATACTAATGTTCTTCCGAGTAGAGTGCAACATACAGACCGAATGTCAGTATTTCCCTAACTAATGGAGACTCCATGACGTCCCCATTCGCAGACATTTCATTGCGCATATGAGCTCAAAAATACATTTTTTATCCCTGGAAAGTAGTTTGTTCTATGGTCGACTTTAACTCATCCAGATAGTATTATTTCAACCGTTTTACGTGGAAGATCTTCAACCCAGGTGGTCTTTGTATCAGAAGTTATCACAACCAAAGTGATTCTTTCCATGGCTTAAGGACTAATGGACCCATTGGAGCTAAAGGGCATAAAGGTTACCTCTGGAAACGAAGCCCACTTTTTACACGGATGCAAATCGGAGGAACTGGTGTGTAATCAGCAACAAAGTGGATAATTAACACAACAAAAGCATTTAACTACCTCAGGATGCCATCTAGTTGGGGTAATTCTCAACAATAAATTCCTACCAGTTTGCCCCATATTTTCCTTCACTGAGTTTGCAATTTACGCGTGTTCACTCAGGATAAGATGCATTATTATTTGACCGGCCCGATTGCTTCACGCGACAAAGCAAATGTCAAGTGCTGGTGAGCTGAAAAGTGCAGCCTGCTATTTATTCTTTCTGGTAGTTTTAGTAACGAAATTAAGCATCAAAATCTTAGACACCCATGTTTAAAGCTGGTTACTTAACTTCGCAAGTGGAGAAGGCTTGCTAATCCAGTACTCTCTGGATGGACTAGATCGATCCTAAATAATTAAACTTCCACGCGTCTCATCAATTCCAAAAAGTTCTCATAGATTCGTCATAATATGGTTCTGTTACTGAGTTTTATCAGCGATTCGGTTCAATATATGTGGTGTGCAGACGGAAGTGATCTGAGCTCACTACACTTCTTGGCCTTACTGTATTCCTTAAATATTTCAGTTTTCCGAGATTTCGGCTAAATTCATGTGAACATGATGGTACTGTGTATTGTTACGCTAGGCATCATCAACCATCAGGTGCATTTAATCTCCCTGCCAAACAGTTTTCTTCTGTTTGCGTAGTTGGTTATCATGTGCCCGTTTGCCCCAATGCTGTCGCCATCACCGCTTAGCCAACTTCTCAAACTAGCGTAAATGGTTTGTCTGTACATGCGGCTGGTTTGGTCAGACGGTGTATATTCAACCAAATCCCAGAAACATCCTTCTATGTGTGAAACCGTAAGCTCTGGGCAGCGTCACAAACCCGAAGGAAAGTTCTATTTGTTGTGCGCCATCTACCTTCAAAACTCAGGAAAAACGTTCGAGTAAACAAGCTGAAGAGCACTCACCGACTATATTCAAGGGCAAAAACTGGTTCAGCTATCAAATTTCTGGACACTATGGCATCTAGTAAGGTTTCTCGACCTTGTGCGTCGTATAAGTCATACGATAATCCAAGGATACCGTCCAGCTTCAGTGGAATAGAGAGGCTTACATTTATTGCTTCACCGAATTGGAAATTCCCCAGAATGGCCCCGCCGATCTGATAGTGATTGTGTGTCAATTGACAGTCAAACCAGATAAAGATGGACTTACTTGAAGTTTCTCCTCACCCACATATCCGAATACTCTCCCAATCTTATAAACAACGGTAAAGTTGTAGCAGAGATCTGTGTACGAAGACGACACGGATGCGTCATATTTTTTATTTGATCCTTGTCTATCACCAAAACTATTGACCGATTCAACCCAATGCACATCCGAGCCCGTATCCAAAATTACTCTGAAACTCTGGGCCGGTGTTCCAAAATTTACCTCAGCATAGTAAATATCCTAGAAGGTTTGAACTTATCAGCAGTATGATGAACTCACATCAAAGGTGGCGTGGAGGTCCACTGTGAGTGACCCATCTCGCTTCACCCTTTCATAATCCTGTTGAATATTGGATACCGTTCGGTTGACCGAAAGTCTGCGGTTATGAAGTTTCACACCTCAAGTTATTACATACTCTGTGGCAATCAACCCGAGCAGGGGCAGAAACGTGAGAGTTCGTGTAAGAAAGTTCATTTCTTTATAGGAATGTGTCATAGATGACAGTCTATGGAATATTAAGTATGATCTGCTCGTCAAGGGGAAGGCTGAACAAATCAGAAACCAGTGAAATGTCTACATGTTTATACTATGATCAACCAATCTGAGTGTCTGATTTTCAATCTTCTCAAGGATGCCATCAACAGTATGACCGCTCACCAGTACAGCTAGAAAAATGTATGTACAGACAGCTTGTTGCGTGAAATAAACTTTGAAAACCCCATTTCATTGAGTGTGTACGATAAAACAAACCGGTAAGATCTCCCTCGGTGGTAGACGAAGATGCATCGACGAAGGTTTCAAAGTTACTACGCTTTTTGTACTCGAGTAATATTACATATTACATACATACATACCACATATTACGGGCACCCGGCTAACTCTCGGGATTAATGTATCCAGTTTTAGACCCGTGTTTTACCATCCGACTTGGCCACACCGCTACATTTTCAGCAGGGGATAGTCCTCTGTGACCTTGATCTGCTGTTGCGGCCTCAAAGGAGCATATGTGGGCTGGTTAGTTGGTGGTTTGGGCGCCCTCAGGTTCCTTTCTGCTTCGAAGTGGAGCAGAAAGCGATATATTTCACAAGTGGACCAAAGGAAGTAAAAACCTTCTCGGCGAAGCGAAGGAATTGGACTGGTTTCGTGGAAGTACAACATCTATCTTGAGTTTCGCTCTTATGAGCACTCATCAACCGTGTACATTCTTGGTAATGAACACATATCCTACAAATAAAAAAACTACAGTCACCCAGTTTTTAGTAGTCATATAGGCCTCAGCTTCAATGACCATTGAGCTACCTACTAGTCGTAGTTGACGAACAGTTGCATTCAGCACTGAACAGTAAGTAATCAGGGTGTAATAACAGTGGAATGGTGGCTAACTTGACATTCCAGTGAGTGCTATTTGAGTATAGCTAACCAGTAAATGAACCACCGTCAAAAACATTTTACCAAGCCCTGGTAACCAAAACATGCTGTGATAGCCAAGGAAATAATACTGAACATCAATCAGCTGGCAAGGGATAGGGTAGATATCAGGAAGGTCAGATTCCCGAATGTAACCGCAGACTATCCGGAATCTATTGAGATCCTTAACTCCACTAGACGCCTACCAGGCAGCCTGAATCAAAGCCAGACAGCATGGGATCAAACAGAAACAATGTCCCTCAATAAAATAGCCTGAGGTCCTTGTACTTTCTCACTCGCACACTCACTTGTTCTCAATAAATATATTGTGTTCCTTGTCGGTGAGTCTTTTTCCGGCACTAGGCACTGGAACGGGACAGTAGTCAGATATAACAATAATTAACAGTGAACTTGGGGTTCTTAGTTGTGATGTTCATCCGCGTGATTTTTGTGTCCACCGCACAGTATGACTATGAAAGTACATACGGGATAGCGTTTGCCGAGTAACAACCTTAGCAAAAGTCAGAACAGATGCATCGAATGAGTCTGAAGGTAACGATTATGTGGTTGATGAAGTCAACACGTAACCCCATAAGACAGTTGCCAGCAATCTTGGCTAAGAACCAACCCTTTCCTTAGCATGGACCTCAAAGACAAGATGTCATTGCTCATCCAGAATTTGGCTGTGTATTCCTTTTCCTACTGCTGTTCAGCGGACTGTGTTGGGTGCGCGACAAGGCATATAGCTAAGACCATACGTCAGCATTCCTCTCGGACAAATATCACGAGACTCAGTGATTCAGTCAAAGTCTCGATCTCGTAACCCACTCACTCCAGTCACGAGATCAGTTCAAATGAGTTGTTCCATGCTGTTGCAGAGCACCTAATAGGTTGCCACTATCATTTCAACGGCGTTGCTAGAACACAGCCGAAGCTGTCACAATATGATCGCAAATGATTAAAGTTGCCCGGAACTAAAGCTAAAAGCTCCGTATCATAATGATGGCAGGTTTTCAGATCTAATCATCGTCCAAACCACAAATTAAATCCATACAGAACAGCACAGCGAACTTTGGTTAGTGAATCTCATCAGCATTCCATCCAAAGAGGAATCTCTAGCAATATCTTTAGGATGAGTTCATACGCAGAAAAGAGTGAAGCGGAATAGTTATTAACGGGTGATTAGCCCCAGTTATTAGTACTGTATACGCAAGGCCACCGCGGCAGTGTCCAGTTCACGGATAACTGAGAACATAAAGATTTGTATGCGACCTTTGTTCGGTCTACAAAGCCGTCTACACTTAAGTTCCACAACATGTTGTGTAAACCAGAACTAATAAGCGTTCGTTTTCTTTGTAGGCCAAATAGCTATTAAGTTGGCTTACAACTGTAAAATGCATTAGTAAATACCTGCGCAACTGCTTTTACTTGAAATTATTTCCAAATCTCATACCAGTGTCTGAGTGGTATTCGCCAGTACGAATATCCCTGAATTTCCCGTACATCTACGGATGTGGAACCACCAAGTGGAACGGCGAGGCTACTGGGTTGCATGTTTTCTATGATGCATCCGAAGTTCGTTTAGGAGCGTTGGCTTACATGAGATGTGAGTCGATGCAGCAACCATATTGCAGCTTCCTGAAGAAGGATCACAAATAGTACCCCTTCCCTAAAAAAAGCCGGTTATTATCTCACACATCGCAATCCAGGCTGCTCTATTGACCTTTAGACTAATTTCTCACCTTGTTAAGCAACTAGAAATCTAGCTTAATAACAGAAACTTTTGAACAGATTCAGTGAGTGTCCTGCATTACGTTTTAACACCAATTGGAGATTTAAAACTTTCATTGCCATCACAATAAATTTCGCACACCAACATACCAGCACTCCTTATTGGAGAAACCTCCCGACCAACATGAACCCTGCCGATTGTGTCTCACGTGGCATCCACAAATAACATTTTCACCTAATGAAATTTTCGGATTTAAGAGCCTGAGTTGGTTGAGTGTGATGAGTTGCAGTGACTTAAGACGGATGTCAAGCAACTTCACTCTAAAGCCACAGACATGGAACTGAAGAGGATCATTGAGGCAGTCTACTTTTCCACAGATGTGTTGCTCTCGTACTGTTCGTTGTGGATGAAGCTGTAGAGGGTGGTTGCTTGGTTTATCAGGTTTATCCCACCTTAGCAGTAAAATGGTTGGAAAACATAACGCACTTAACAACACTTTGCGGTTCAAAGAACAAAGTAGAGTAATCCATATTGCAGTATGTTCAGCTACAGACTTTCCCCACGGTGCTTAAATATACCAGATAATAACATCTCCCTGGGCCCTTTTGGCTGCCATGCCACCCGAAGAAAGCACGAGGAGTAAGATACTGCCAGATTACCCAAGCAGTGGAGATAGCAGAGATGCCAAAGAACCTCCGGTTCGTAAGTTTCCGCCCCAAGCACTCAGTCTTCTCCAGCTCCATAGTGCTAAGTACCACCAATAAACTTGAGACACTGCTATACAGTGCAAGGCTACGTGATAACTCCTCGATTCACATGTTATACCCAATAATTCACAATTACCTTCAATGTGTGGTTTAGTGGTTGGCCCCAGATTACCCAAGCAGTGGAGACAGCAGAGATGCCAAAGAACCTCCGGTTCGTAAGTTTCCGCCCCAAGCACTCAGTCTTCTCCAGCTCCATAGTGCTAAGTACCACCAATAAACTTGAGACACTGCTATACAGTGCAAGGCTACGTGATAACTCCTCGATTCACATGTTATACCCAATAATTCACAATTACCTTCAATGTGTGGTTTAGTGGTTGGCCAATAACATCCTGCCCGAGTTTTCAAAGCACCCTATTATTCCTCCAAGAGATTACACAAGACACCATTAACCACTGTCACAATCGCATACCCTAGCGGCTCATCGAGAAAGTTGGTGGGTCTACGACTACCGTCATCAGATTTGTAAAGGCTCCCTTTGCTTAACTAGTCTTTCGAACAGTTTGATCACCACATGCGCACTCACAAATTCCGATCCAGTTTGTTTACACTGCTACCATCTGTATCAAGTGCCATGCTTACGACCTTGACCCACATCAGGTCAAGTAATTTTTGTTTGTCAAGCTGGAATGGCCGTACATGGTTTCAGACCAGCGTTTTCACACTGCGCAAAATGAACACACGTGCTACACGTGTTCACATCACTCTTGTTGGAACAGCCTTACCAACATTTCTTTATCCAGTCAATTAGCAACACAATTTTGTACCCCAGCCGTCTGGATTACGGCCATCTTTTAACGCTCTTTCATCAGAAGGCGCAAACTGATTTTGGGTATCGATATACCAAAAACTTTAGAGTGAATTAAGATCATCCTTACCTCGACTTATTAATCACGCAGTACGACCCTATGCAGCCTATCAATGTTGTCAATGATTCCAATGGAATCGTTTCAATGATGGTAGGCAAAAAGCTATGACACGTTTCACCTAAATTCAAAGCATCAGTTAGATCGAAAAAGAAGGACTAGCTCTTGTGTTTGCTGTCATAAACTTTCAGAAGACTATTCACTGTCGATATTTTGAGTTGCATACTGACCTCAAGCCTCCGTTATCCATCTACCGCAGCAAAACAGCTAATAGACTCCAAAGATGGACAACAACACTACTGGCATGCAGTTTTGAACCAAGTTGCGGAAGAACGCTCAGACTGTTCGTCAGGATTGATCACCGATTTCACAGCTAGGAAGTCAGATGAGGATTTTGTTTTTAGCTTCCATCATCAGAGGCTAGGGCGTTTCACGTGCAATTCACGCGTCTGACCCCATCTTTCGGCTACGGCTGAAATATTTAAAGATCCGGGAATACAACAAATTACGAGGTATCTTCAGGACAGGTGACCTGCGGTCAGAAGGCAAAGTTTTGCATTCATGGCCATTGACGGGTGTGTGGTGTTAATAATCGGGGGATTTTACCTAAAAAAACTGCAAGACAAAGCACTAGAACAAACCCATGGTAAACACACAGGAACTGGCCGAACAAAATCGATTTCTATAGGTTGCACCTACTGGCTGTTGAACCTAACTTGACCTTATGATAATTCCCCATTCATTTGCTTACCCTGTCCACGTATTTTTGATCTTCAGTTGTTTTGCCTACCCATACTCGCCACTCACCTTGCCGCAGAGGCCGTCCTTTCCAAACCTTGTCTGTGTGTGAATGTGCACTCCTGACCTACTTACCCATGCGCGTTCATGTCCCGTTTGCTGAGCCTACCTTAACTTGTTTTCTCATTGGTTCCGTGTGATCGCACGTCCATTGAGAATCACGAGACCGTCGTCGGAAGGGACGACCACAATCCACACTACTGAGCCAACATTCAGTTTGGTGTGCTCACGTTGACACTACACTGTGTCGGTCAGTGAGTGACAGACTTGTGAACTTGTTGACGCTATGAACATGATCAGGTTTGTTGTACACATTGACTTACCGTAGAATTACGAACCCAATTTTTCCTTCTGATATTCGGGATTGTCGAACCTACGCTTCACTGTAAGTTCTGTATGAGCCATTCACGGACCAGGATGTACAATAGTCGGTTCGCACACGCCCCCAATGTGCCATAGCTTCAAAGTTGCCTAGTAAATGTGATTGGTAGTCATGGCCAGCCTCACAAAGTCCGCGTTCTCATTGACGGAATCAGCTATCTTGTGTCTATCGAGGCTTATTCATAACGGCCATAAATACTAACCTCGGACGCAATTTCAACTACGATGATCACTTCGTACCTAAATCGATTGTTATCGCAATTCGGCCTGCCAGATTCAGTAGTCAGTTACAATGACCCGCGGTTCACCTTGTCACAATTCGCTGATTTTTATAGATAGTTTGTTACCAAGCCTGTGCGGAATCCATCATGCCATTCCCAGTCCTAACAGACAGCAGAAGGACTTGTCCATGTATTCAAGGTATAACCATAGAAACTTGTTGGAAAAAGGATTCCCAGTGGCATTCTCGATCTATTTCTGTGCACGCATTGCGAAAAATCAAGCATGATAGTTTCAAACCAGTGCTCACCACTGGAGGCGTTTCTTAGTTGCAGAGTTGGAACAACACAGACCACAACTAGTTCCACAAGAGTAAAATGCAACAAAAAAGCAGACTGTCAGTTCAAGCAACATCACGAAGCAAATCTGCGGGTGTTTCGCCGGGCTGCTCTGTAGATCTGCCTATCCTTCAAGGCCATAAACGAATAGTGGTTCCTGGTATTGTGAATTATCGCCTGGGAGATATAATTTATGAACCTGTAGTTGGAAACAATATGCAAACATGTATCATCAAGCGCATTTGACCATGCTACACAACTACATCTGTTAGTGTCACCGGATACAATAACCTTTCGCTTGATGTTCCTTCGGATGCATTCGAAGCACTCAGGGGGACTATCCAAAATACAGAAGAGGACTGTGAAGCCAAGCACACCGTGGCTTCTGAAGCCAGACATTCTTGACGGACTCGTGCCAGTGCTTTTGTATGAACCCCACAAAGAAAAAAAGATCCTCCAGCTGTAGCACCATTTCTGTGCCTAGCTCTCGTGACAGCGGAAGTAGGGGCGGGGGCTGGGATACCACTAGGTTGCCAAAGCCCAAAAAGAAGGTTGGGTTTGAACTGCAAGGAAGCAACGCTACTAATGAGTATCTTCCCACGGTGGGAGATGCATCAAGTCATGCGCTATCACGTGCGCCCACCTTGGTGGGTCTGTATTTCTCCGTGTGTCTATTCGCTGCGACACCCGACCTCGTGTTCAAACAAAACATGTCCGTGCTTGATTTCACCTATTATAGTTGTTTTGTGTCATGCTCGTTAACTGGTCACGAATGCGCACACCAGTCTTCCAGTCGGGTGGCAATCCGGAGCAGTCATAGCTCGGCCGATTTATGGTTCGTGAGAAATGTGTTCTATTGAGACTGATTTTGGATGTGTAATTCCCCATATCACGCAACTGCCCAATGGTTGGTCCAGACTGTAGAACCCTTACGCCGACATTTGTGCCAGTATCCATGACACTGAGTTTCTGGAGCTGATAAAAGATGTTGATATTGGTTCCAAATTTGTGTTTTTTAACGTAAGTTTTTTTTTACCAAGTCCCACTCTTGGAGACTACAAACTTTGTGTTTATACCGACTCATTGGATTTCACAATCCAACTGCTCATCTCCTTAAAGGGACTACTTCTTCACTATGGTTTCAACGTACACTTACAATTTAATTTCAATTTAATTCCACATTTTACTGACAAATCGATGAAGTCGCCATGGGTTGTCGTCTTGGTCCATTGTTGAGTGACATTCCTATCGTTTTACTGGAGATGAATGGGAGATTGAATGGGAAGATTAGGCCTGCTCCAGATGTAGTTCCCAATTTATAACATCATCAGACAACATTCTATGTATTTGACAACGCACCAATGGAATTTCGGAACAGAACGCTTTGACTTTGCATGCCTGGGTGACATAGTTTGGTGATATTTCGGTCATAGTTGGCCTGTTGCGTTGCTTTGTGTTCATCCGTCCAGGGTTATCACAACAGTATGTCTTAGTATTGTGGATGCACATGGTATGACTTGTAGCAATTGGGCAAGAATCCGAAGTTAGACGGCTTCAGTATAGTCTTATCAGTGGACATCAAACCCTGCTCCGCTGTGAATCGGTTCCAATACAGTTGTTTTATGAGAGGAAGAATATGCTGAAGTTCGGTCAGCTTTTAATCCGTACCAGATTGACGGCCAAACATCGATTCATTGCGGAGGGTCCGCAGGCACGCAATATTTTCTTTACCGAGGATGACTACATCCCCTCTGGATTCGGATCAGCAACGAACAGACACGAAACTGTTTTTAGGCGTCTCTTGTTTGTATGCCCCCTCGATCACTTTGATAGTGCCAATCCGAGTTCCAAGTCATCAACCTGACTGAACAGCAACCGACGCCTCCGACTGATCAGCCAACACCAACAGACCGATATCTCCATCAGCACCAATACCGTCAGGCCAATGGCCAAGCACGGAGTAAGAATGGACAACGAACCACTCCAAAATTTGTCCTGTGTTGCCTGTATTTCAATGATAAAGTCCTGCGTGTATGTCGGAGGAAAAAGGGAACAAACAGAGAGAAAAAATGATAAAACCAGAGACCACCTGGGAATGTAATTCCTTTTCTCACACCACAAGATTTCATTCCCAAATTTTGAGCAAGTTCTCTCAGTTCGTTTTATACCAAAAGATCAGAGTGGTAATTTAACTTAGCTAAGTTGAAGACCCATTTTTTGTATGCCAAAAAAGGATCTTTCGAAGCTCTTGAAATGCGTAGGTCCAAGTTCGGTTTTGTCTATTTTATAAGCCATTTTTTTCTACTGCTGGGATGATTTTAAAGTTAACTCATTACACCGCAACACTCTTACACCAATGGATTTCTGGGTTCTACATCCAAGTGTCCATGAGGCTTCTCAACGCAGACTAATTTGTTTTGGCAGGAAGGTATTCAAAACTGACACTTTCGTGCTATGGTTCCCGAAATAGACAGCTGAAAAAAGCAGCAGTTAGACTGGTCTCCTCTGATATGGGAAATGTGGTCAATCGCTGTCGCTTCGGGTACTCATGGGACTTGCCCAAAACAGGCTGAAAACGGTAGACGGGCTTGTACAACAAACCCAGTGATCAGTACATTTGCACCCTTGCTACACTTTGGGCCCATTTTTCAATCTGGCGTTGACATGAATAGTCAAGCAACATTGTGTCACATGCGGAACGACTTATTTTCCTGATGAGGAAAGAGACTGTCCCCATGAGGAGAACCTGATACAAGCTAACTGTAATGCCTTTACATTTACAACCTCCAATTCAGAGGGCGTAATAGAGGGCCAGAGGGTTTCCAGCTATTGCTATGGCCTGTATCAATTTGAAAAAAGGTTATTTATATATGATCTTCAATAAGAGGTTATGGAGTTAGAATGAATTTGGGGGTTACTGTTGAAAGATACATCTACGCTTGTTTTTTTTTGTGCGGTATCAGCCCAGTTTATTGGTGTGACTGATAGGTCGCCTGAAAATAATTGGAAGGAAAATGGAAAAAAATCAGAAAAGTGACGAAACTCACTGTTTCCATGTTTTCTCGCTCAATGGAACAGCGAACGTAATAGGTCTCCTCGGCTTGTGCTTCTTCTGCAATTAGAAGGCGTGCGAAATAGGGCGTCTCCTGCTTCGGCCAGTTTAAGGGCCTAGCTAAGCTTTGCAGAAATTCATGTCTCGAGTGGGTGAACATTCGCCTCAGTTGTGACCGTTGTATCCGGTACACTTGGATAACTGGGTGGGTGATGCCGGCGTACCCAACGCTGCATTGTATAGTGTGTCCAACCTCAGCGACTGCGACTCCTATAGGATGCACTTCTGAAATGACCAATTTCGGTTGAATTACTAGTTGGCCTCTTTTCGGAACCACACACAGTGAACTACTGAATAAAGACTGACGGGCTGATTTTAAACCAATCTCGCGTTTCACAAACTGCTTTACTAGCCATAACCAATAGGTTGAAACAGGTAGCGTGTGTTCGTTCGTTAACTGTGGTCTAGCTGTACAACTCAGCTGAGCGCCTCCAAATTCTGGAGTCAATCTTACGAACCATTCCCGGATTACCTTGGGAAGAGCCATGATTTCATGAGCATCAACTGACTCGTCCTCTGAATCTGCAATCTTTGACTCCGATACCTCATGCCCCTCACTGAGTGTTATCGTACGCGACGGCTGACCTTCTGCAGTGAACCGAATGCTTGCAGTCAACTCAGTACGAATCAAACGCTGTCCAAAGTTCAGCATATCCTTCCTCTCACAAAACATCTGCATTGGAACCGATTCACAGCGGACCAGGATAAGAGTTCCAGCAGCAAGACAGCTACCGGCGTCGACAGACTTCATTCCCCGTGAAGATTCTTGGAGTACACCAACATACTCATCGGCCAAGTAGAGCGAGGGTGGGTTGACGTCTTTGGTCTCGGGGACAACACACAGTGGAACAGGAGAGACCCTCGTGAAATTTAAGTAGCCTGAATTTGAGCGACTACTCATCACTGTGGTTGTGCATCCATAAAAACCGTAGTCTCCTATGTGCAGTGGTTTAATATCGAGTGTGTACGCATTAGACCAGCGATGCGGTGGATAGGCGAAGACACGGTCCGGATTATTGTATCTTGGAGAACCACTCCTAGTGTCTCGCACCAAAAGGGACGTCTCGTATACTATTTCTTGGTTATACAGGTCATTCAAAGAATGCGCGTGTCTCCAGTACACTCTAACTGGTCTGAAATTGGGCGATGTCTTCCTGTACGGAAACTCTGGGCATAACACCGTTGCGGTTCCGGGTAGGACGACAATTGGTGGAACGATGTGGACTTCTGTAAAGTCCACTTTACCAGATAGTTCAAACTTATTTGTTGCACTGGACATGGCTTTTCTTGATGACCTGCCATGCGTTTGGTAGTGATTTCCTGGTCTTCCAGTAGCACCCAAGACTTCAGTTTCTCGTTCACTTTTTTCCATTGGCCAACTCAAACCCATCGCCCCGATGCGTTGACTTAGGTTTTGTTTCTCCTTCAGCGATCTCAAATTATCAGTCCTAGCTTGGAATTCCGCAAACGCACTCAGTGAATCATTCATTGAGTTCTGAAGTCTAAGCCTACGGCAGTGTGCATCACAAAAAGGATACTCAACTATTTCTCTTTCTTCCAGCAGTTTTCCTGTTTCGGAGACTAGCCTAGCTGTACACACTATTCTCTTTCCTTCAAAGTCCAAACATATGGTTTTGTTCGTTTTTTCTAACTTTGTCAGACGTTCACTCTTTTCAGTCCATTTGCCTCCCCATTCCACTTGAACATCATCCAATAAACGAAAGTTTTCTTGGTAAGCCGGTAGATAAATATCAGGCCTTAGGGCGATCGACTGATCTAGCAACCAGTGTTTCCGGTGCTCAAGAACCAGTCTGTAGTCATCACGTCGATTTAAGGTATATTGTTCATACATCTGGCGCAACAGTGTTTCATCCGTTATGTGTTTCGATTTTTGGACGCGGTCAACAGGGTATTCCGGCTTCCTTTCCAATTTATGAGAATCAGCTTCTGTTGGTAAAGGAAAAGCCCAGCCATCCAGTGAATCTGGCTGACGGCTTTCAAGCCGATCTAGTTCGTGGGCTACACATAAATAATCTCCTTCAGCTGTTTGGCGGCAGTAGTGTGGCCACTCCGGTCCTATCATGGCAGCCTTTGTTTCTTTTCCTTCGAAGTCCTCGCGTATATCAGTCTTGCGTTCCTCCAAGTCTTCTGTGAGCGGGTCCAATGGCCGCTTTATTTCAGTTTCGGATGCATCAGGGTCCACAGGGATTCCAACTCGTGTCCTATTTGCTAAACCTTCAAGAATATCATCAGCTTGATCGTCCTCTACCAAGAAGAAGGTGACAGTTACTTTGCTGGTCAAATGAGTTTCACCACACCAGCAAGATGCCATACATCGGAATACATACGGCCCTGCTCTGGGTAGGCGGTCCAAGAGGAGATATTCATTGTGACAGGCATGTGTCACGTTTGACATTTCCGCTGCATCCAAAGTGGCTTGTGGCAGAGGTCCTGCAGTCCATTCCCACCAATATCGGAGATTTGCACATCCTCCTGTTGATCGACATTGCAATCGAACAGAACGTGTGTAACTTGTATGGCTCTGTGGTTCCCAGTACAATTCTTTGGGTGATTCGCAAGTAACGTGTGGGTGAGCTATCCACTTTTCTTTCACTGGACCACCAGACTGTTGAACTCTGCAGCCAACCCATTTTCGTGTTTGATTTGGAGTTAGACCTGAGATTGCCATATGGTACTGGTCTGCTGTGCGAACGATCAGAGAATTTCGTTGGGCTTCTGTATACATGGTACGGTTGTAGTGCACCGGCAGATCGAATGGAATCAGTTGGAATGTGGAAGGGAAACGGTACCCTGGATTTGTGGTCCAAACGGTACACCTGGTCTGGATGACATCTTCAACGAGCACGACCGGCAGAGAGGTGGACCACAGATTTTCTCTCTGTACCAGTCGCTGTGCTATGACGAAATCGTTTTGATTCCCGAGCAAAGTGATTGCAGTTGGATCTTGGTGGACATAAACTCCACGAATAGTTGATCCTGTGCAGTAGAACTCGCCGCTATCAAATTCCTACAAAACAAAAAGACCAGGTGCCTGTTTGGAGAGGAAGACAAATGTGCTTCAGGGGTGCGTAGAATGGAAAAGTTTAATGTTGTCAGTATTCACCGTAATGGACATCGCCGGACAACAATCAATTCGCAGCAGCACGAACGCACATCTTTTCTATTCCTAGCTGTTTACTCCGGCAGAGACCATCCTCGGAAAAGGTTTCCTAAATTTGACAAGAAATTATCTCACCGAAAGGATTACCTCAACCAAACTCCAGTCATGAGTTGATCGGTTCAAACAGTCTCACCAGAGAACAGTGGTGCTTTTTCCACCAAAATACATCGCACAAGAATAGGGCAGTTTTCGATTTCAGAGGTGAAATGAAACTTCAGTAGAAGACCCGGTATTTGAGACACCGAAGTGCTTACCCCGTTCACTTGCTCATTCTGGATTCTCTAAGAGTTTTGCACACTGGAAAGCTGAACAAATGATAAAAATCAGACCCAGACATTCTTGACAGCGGATATTCCCCCTTGTTGGTTTTCTTCGTACATGACCGAGTCCAGGTTGCCAGATCGCAATTTGATGATTTAAGATTCTACTATAAAGATAGAATATCGAGTGAGCACTATTGTGTCCGAAATTGTTCGCTGAACGGATCAACAGCCACCTTAGCAAGCACCAGTAAACACACCAGAGCTACCAATATTTCGACCCATTGACAAACGGGTTGGTGATTTTTCAACAGCCCCTTAGCAAACCCCAATAAAAACACCAGAGCTACCAATATTTCGACCCATTGACAAACGGGTTGGTGATTTTTTTTTCACAGAGCTTGGAAATTAATTCGTAAATGTCTAGTCATCAAACGAGGGGAAATCATCAGTGCGCGGTCGGGTGAGCTTGTAAATCATTAGGGCAAAAGAAAAACAGAAGAACACTCAAGAGCTGAAAGAATTGAACTATTAGTGAATTATCAGTGAACTACCAGTGGACTGACCAAGCAGTCGATAAATTTTAGTCATCCCGTGGTCCTTCATGTTCGATGACAAGAAACATAAGACTGAAAAATAAAAACAGAGACTTAGCGGGCTAATGAGTCATCCATTTTTACTGGATGCTGGAATGTTCGTAGGCGATTTTAGTCTATGTAATGCTTCTGCAAATTTGAGCACTTTAACGCTACTGGCATTCAGGTTCAAGGTAACCATAAGGGTTTCTCTCACATGAACTTACTGGCTATCGTTCGCGAAAATAGTGAATACATCACCGTATTGTGCGTCTTTACTGAATTTTAGGCAAGCAAAATCCAACCAGATTTCAGAAGCATATTCGATACAAGTGCATTTTGCCGGATAGTCAAGCAAATGCCAAAAACTGAGATAAACTTGAGGTACTAGGTGTAGCCAAGGTGCCTCAAGATGGATGAAGCTTGCTCTGGGTTTTCTTCCACGCCATAGTGTTCTTATGGAGTTGCCAAACGACCGAATTCTACCGAGTAAAAAATTATGCTAAAACATGCAACAGCAAAAACCATAAATGCAACCATACGGTCCAGCTAATTAGCCTCAAACTCCTCATTGATGAGGTGCCATTTGTGAGCTGAAATCGATTCCGATCAAGAAACATGGTACAGGCAACCGAGGAAGTTTCTCACCAAACCTGATGCTAACGAATTTAGACAGACGCCGTCGGCGATCAAGTACAAAAGGGAGGTCACAAGTTCGTAATAGTCTATTGCATGGAAACTCCTGGGATAGTAAAAAGGACTCGAAACTGAGTGGTCTAATTGTGATATTTCGTCCAATTTCGGAAGAGTTGTGAGTGCAAATATGTCGGCGATACATACACAGATGGCTAGATAGATAGATAGATAGATAGATAGATAAACAGGTAGTAGGTAGATAGATAGATGCATCTCCTAATCCCATATGAGCCACTCAGCGTGCCGTGACATCCTCTGTATGGCAGGTTTGAGAGCGTCTGTGTTATGCACCCACTTTTTCAGGCGACGGTTGGAGTCCTCTAGACAGTTATTGGTCAGATTGCCAAAGTGGACCATCCTGGACTGTGGGTGCACCACCCACTTTCGGGTGATATACAACCAGTGGGATGTGAGGTATGGGACGAATCTAGCCTCCACGCGACGCAGCAATTGCAGGTCTTGCCGGAATCTTTGTGCTATTATGATAGACAAAAAAGCCACCTACGGCATTGTCTAGTAGAGCCATACGGCGGAATACGTCAGCTGTTCGCAGAGTGCCTGTGGCCAAAATACACGGATGCTATATGATACGTACATGCCTCCTGACTGCTATGCGAATATAACATGGCAGCCGAACATAAATCTCGCCGTTCGCATTTCTGCCGCTATTACGTCCACTACAAACTTATTCATTTGATACTGTTTGCCCATCATGTCTCTAAACAAGCCGAACAGTTTACGCATAGGAGCGAACTGTTCGCTTTCCACAAAGGCATACATAACTGGAGGCACGCTACCCGTGCTACCTGTGGTCAGGAACGTGTACGGCTTGTGTATACAGGCCATATATTAGCTGCTTGAAAAAAAACCCAAATCGGTTGGTAGTTTATATAACATTGATATTTAGTACATCTGGGAAACGTTGGAACACTGCTATCTATGGCCATCAGGTGGAACATATGTGACTGTAGTGACCTTCCCCAGACTGCAATACCAGCATCCGACGAAATCGCAAAGCCTAACCATGACGGAAGACATACCATCTGCCACCATAAAGCCCAAATGTCCGTCACTTACTCAACTCGACATCACCGGCGGTAAATGTATACGTCCTGGGTGGTAAGAACCCTGTAGAATCATCGGCTACAAAATGCCGCACTTCATACGATGAAGTTCTATACTTCAGCAAGGCTCCGCAGGCGCTAGGCTCCTCGGTTAGCCGTCAATTCACATGGCGTCGGTCGCTAAAAAATCGTTCTCAACTTATGGTTGTATTCAAGGTAATAAGAGGTGGCCGAGAGACAGTTCCCCTGTCCCCTCGGACAAAACCATACTGATGGAGTGCACGTTATTAACAAATGCGCCCAACCTACAAGCTTCTTCGGATTTCCCGAATTCGCTATGGCTCCGCTGGCTGCCTGCTGCATTTGTAGTACACCCATTCATAACGTGAAGCAGAGCTGGTACTTCTTTTTCCCGCAGCACGCACAAATATCACATTCTCTTCTCCCGTTTATTCATTTAACGCCTTTTAAAATGCGGTAAAGGATGAAAACCGTACAGTCGCCAATTTCTCAACAAATACATCTGAAGTCGAACCCCCAGCTTGTTGAGCCATAGCAGTGCAACTGTGAAACTGAATGCGCACCAAAAATTACGAGAGGAGACTGGTCTTTCCAACGAAAGCAAGGCCGATTATGGTGGTTGTTGGTTTAGTCATACATACCGTAAAATGCAACATTTTTATGCAAAAATTTTTTATTCCACATATAACGGTTTTCGAGAAAACCTGCATATGCCGGATAAGAATCAGATACAGAATTCATTTACTTTAATGAGTGGAAGTTGAATGTTGATGTCAATTCAGAGGGCGCGTTGTTGTCCTGGTGAACTCAAATCACAACGTTCCAAACGGTTGTCGTGCACATGTAGACGAAGAACTTCCTGTCTAGTATCCTTTTTATACAGTCTAGGGTTCACCTATCATCATATTCATAGGCTAACTTTTCTACTCGCATGTATGGTCTAAACATTGAGCCGGAAAACGTTTGGCTAGAGGTTGGAAACACTTCTTGCTGGCACTGATTCGGCTTGTTCTGTTGCTCCACCTTGAAGTCCACTGTGATCATTTTTGGTGATGTTACATGTTGGAAATCGGTAAAGCTTTGTTGATTGGGATACATTAACCAGTTGTGCGCAGAGAAAGTCTCCACTAAGCATCTGCCGAAACTAACGCTAACGTAGTTCCACGTCTACCTTTTTTCTGAGCTGCATGTGTTTCGGTAACTAATGGTCCTACCATCTTTTCTGTGAGCCAGCTTGCCTTACGTTGTTTGCTGACGAAAATAAAGGGAATATCACTTGCTTCTTGTCACTGTTCAGGTTAACTATCTAAAAGATAGACTCGCTGCTAAAAAGAGATTTAGTGGGAAGAGGCAAGACGAAACAAGTGAAAAACCCAGCTGGCGAAATATATTCTTTCGAAGAGTAGTGTATTACGTCATAATGAAATACTACCATGTACGAACTTCGACATTTGGGTAACTCACGCTTGTACCAATAACAGTTAGGGACGCCACCATCTGAGTTGAAAAATGTTCAATGGCCAACTGGACTTGTGGACTGTTATATATCCATGGTCCAAACGTACGCAGTTGCAACTCTTCCTCTGCCACTAAGAACCAGCCGTTTCCTGTCCACTGGATGGTGCTTATGATTCCGACTGTAACAGTGTAATCTAACCAGGATGAATGCAGTCGACGCTGCAGGATTATTTGTCTAATTGGGTCCCCAACCTCATGCTGCAAAAGACAGTTGATAGTTTCCCTGCCTCCGGCTTGCACAGGGGGTTTCATACTAGGTATGGTGATCGTCAGTTCCTTGTGTTCTGTGCCGAAGATGCAACGTAGCGTGATAATGCTGTCCTCGAACACCGGAAGTATCGCTGGGCGTGGAGACAGCGTAACGTTCCAGTTGTGGGCAACATTAAACTTTGCACTATTTCTTGGCAGGTGTGTGGCACCCTTCAGGGGAACGGTAAACTTGGAGCTTGTGCTCCGGAAGGTTTTCATGCGTTCTGCTCTCTCGATAGGGCTTGCCTTTACTACTTCAATTCTCTTTGTTTCAGAGGTGGGATACTCGAATCCAAAGCATTCCCATATTTCTCCTTCCGAATTGTATACGAAACGATCGATTGTTGGAGGTATACGGTAGATGACTTTCTTCACCGGGCTGGTTAGTCGGGGATGAACATTTGGAAAAACTGCTGGGTCCGGAAGGGCTTCGCAGAACAAACGACCATTTAAATCCTTGTATGTAACTTCATCAATCTTTAGCTCAATATGTCTAAACCAGTAATGTGAACCAGGCTGCCGACTCATCGAACAGGTGAAAGAAAAGCCTGCAGTATGACCTGACAAATCGTTCCTAGTGACGAGTTGTGTACAATTCGTGTCTTCTTCACTGGCAACTTCACAAGGAATTGTTACTGTCTCGTTTCCCTTCATATCCCCTGAGCCTATATTGCACATACCGGCGAAACGCTCCGATGATAAAAAGTACATCTTCAGTGGTACTGCAAGCGTGGTGGCTGGCAAGATGCACGCAGCAAGCAATGAGTCTGGTTTCGACTGCAAATGAGTTTCGTTCAAGTCAGGATCCAAAGTGATTGTCGGACTTACTGGACAGTCGGAATTAAGGCGCGTGCGGTTGAATGTGCAGCCGATGTTAACCGAACTAAGTTGAAAAGGAATCTCGGTCAAAGTGATTTGGTTCTTAAAAATGGCAACAGATTTCGGCCATATCAAACAGCAAAAATCGACAAATTCTTCCTGAGTAGCGGGTTCTAACCACAAAAGCCGGCTGACACCTTCAGTAAACAGGGGTCCAAATGGTCTGGGTGTTGCTCGAGCTCCAATAAAATAGGATCCATCAGCAGCATCCTTGGTTAATCTGAACAGTAACACAGCCTCGAGGTCACTGACGAAGCCGAAGAATGTGCATTGGAATACAGCAACCCGTTCCCTCAATCCTGACCACCAAACAACCGTGAGATTCGGGGCACCGATGGTCACTTCGACAGGTTTTAGTGGTAGCGTAGAGTATATGGTGGCATCGAACAGCTGAAAGAATAATGGAATATTTTGTGGAACAGCAGACAATAATAATAGTGGATTCAGATAAAACAAAACTAGCTGGTTGCTGCGGTCCAGTTCAAAATTAGGCAAACGCTTATTTTTCAGTCACTTCTGTTTAAAAATAAAACAGAGGAGCTCAAGAAGCGTCAATAGACGAAGTAATGCGTGAGGATCGGCAAACCCATCCTCGTTACACCAGCTACCAGCCTCAAAGAAACCATAGTAGAACAGGAAGATGTCACCAAATTACCAATAGTAAGGAAACTACTAATCTTATACCACAGTGTTACGGTTCGATCAAGCAGCGAGCAAACAATATGATATGCGGACTGTGACAGTATTCTATCCTCAGCTATCTTGCTTGATCCAGACTCCTAGCACTGCGAGTAGTAAGAAGAAGGAAACCTCGGAAACAACTTTAATGAGCCAAACAACACGCGATCAACAGGCGAATCCGAAAAAATGACAGTATATATATATATATATCCATAGTTTGACCTTGAAAAATGTCGGAAGTTCGCTAGCACACGAAGATACAGAGTTTTTTGGGGATATTGATATCCCCAACACGCAGATAGTATATTATAAACTGTGCGATGACGCACTGATCCCGTCTAAGGTTAAGGCACAAAAGCCACGAATTTTGTCCAGCACCCTAATAAAATAAACTCTAATCTCACAGAAGTTGAGGACTAGGTTCACTAAGTATACCTACTTGTCACACATAGTCCCGACGGAACTGTTGAATGTGTACGGAAGATCTGCATGGTCAATGCAGTAGATGCTCTTTTCAAACACTAACCCTAGGAAGCAGAAATGTGATGTCGCCAAAACTCTGTTTCGGGGAGTACGCTGGAAATGCACTTAAGGTTCGATTGAGGCAGGCGGTGAAATTGATGTTCCATAAAACGATAATCAAATCAGACCGAGGCTTCATAATTGCGACAATATATCCAAAAAGACTCACGCACTTCCTCTTTATTCTGGATAAGTCAGCTGCTCGGATATCGAAAAGTCTAGTGTGAGCGCTGTGAAGAGCCGGCCCCCTAAGCCTTAATCAGCGAAACTTGTTGAAACCAACTTACACTATATGTATCATTTCGAACGCAACTGTGGAGAGCGTCACATTGGCAGAACTGACAAGCTTTTCAGAGCCAGAAAAACTCAAACTCCAGAACGCAAAAGCAGATAGAAACTCGAGACCATTGACTAATCGTGGCCTACCCGATCATCAATTATCAGACATATTTCAGTAACAGATCACTGAGTCCATTTGACCTCAGTGTACACTGTTTTGTTCAGAACGCATTCTCAAGTTCTTCGAGACCACAAAAATCACTCGCTTCATGCCTACATTGTGTCCAAAAGAAAATTGGTGTTAACCTTGAGCTACCTACGGTAAAGCACATTGAAAGGTCAGTCTGAAAACAAGCGAATCCTATTTTGTACAGAATGAAAAAATTTCATTTCCTTGCAATCTATAGCTTGACACTGACAAACAAATACAAAATGTGTGTATCTACCATCTTCCCCCTTCTAACTAAGATGTTTTAATTAGTGTACGGGTATAGTTGTTCCAAAATTCGCAAATATTTGAGTTTATCTGATAGGCGTAAACGTAATCTGCCACCTGGCTCTTGCGTATGACTGAAGTTCCTAAAAACTTACCAGATCTTTCCTAATCATACTGTAGGCGACTGTAAGCCAATACTATAGTCCTCTGCGAGGAACGATATGTTTTCAGATAATCAGCCTGTATATTGCCGAGAAACAGAACTGAATTACGTAATCAACGACTAGTTACAACATATCCAAATTCCCGACTGGCCCATTACATCGCCGGACTAATGTTCCAGTAAACCCCGGCATGGATGTTCCAGAGCGACTTTCAAATACCTGTTTGGTCGATAGGTTGCGATAACGAAGCTAGGATACGAACACACGGAGTACAATGCTACGTGGTAGGGATAGGTGAGGGACGGGTGAGACAGTGACACGTGGTGAATGTGTTTGGCATCTGTATCATAGCTCATTCAGTTGTTGCTGAAAGTGGAATGCTGCCCAACTGAGAACCGATGTGTGCTACAGTATGATCATTGAAAACAGCCGAAACAATTGTGGTCCAAAGGCTTGATTTTCCTGTTGCGCCTGTAAGCAGTCTGCGAAATTTACGCACGTCATTGTCATCCTTTAACAGATCTCAAGATGTGACATTATACGCTTTGACAATGACTACCCGTCAGGACGAAGGTTTGAATGATGGACTGCGCTGACCTTTGTATGGCATGCACAGAAGTGTGAACTTTGCGTTAAGTAAGAGATAATAAAAAGCCAGAATGTATGTGCACCTATTCTGTTGGATACTCTAAGTCTATACATGCTTAGGCACGGGAGTACGTCATGATGAGGCTGTGATGCCACCCATAGTTGAGGATCACAGTCATCCGACGACTTACAGTAAGAGCCAAGTTTCCCTTGCACCAGAAAACGTGTTGCAGATCGTTGAGGCGGACACAAAGTTATGGCTACTCTAGTTCGGTTGAAAATCAGAAACAAGCTTTTGAACACAGTCAGGGTAATAGATCAAAGCAGAAATAAATGAGATGACAATTTCATCTAGCGAACAATTATGCTTATTATTCTGTTGATGGCAGTCAGTCTCAGTGGTCGTTTTACTGTTCAGTCAGATAGGTTAAAACGCGAAGTTATTAACTAGGTACATTCTACGACAGATGCTGGAAGTGCAGTATCCGAAGCCCCATTAGCCAACACTTTCAGCGAACGTACGTCTTCCAAAGAGTTACTTCCATTCAAAAGCCCGTTGACAGAAACCAATATAATCACATGATGGATACCTGAATAGGATGCTGTCTTTATATAGTCGGTGTAAGGATTGGTTGAACCAGAGTGAACATGAGAACACCCGCAATAAATCAAAACAATCGCTGAGATATCAAAGCACTTTTTCTGTGATCCATTATAAATACTGTCCTGAGACACGGAGCCCTTTCATCGTCATCTTGATAAACTAGGGTTGGATCTAGTATCAATGTAAAGATGTAATGCATTCGGGATGTATTTTCATTCTGCTGGTGTGTTGATAACCAGGGATAAATTCTTCTGAAAGAAGTCAGAATGCCTGCCGCAGCCCAGCTAGTTGAGAAACATTGTATTAGAGTTTCTGGCCAGTACCTCATGGTTTCTACTCACACTAGATTATTGTTTGTGGTTACGTTTACAAATATGCAGGTTTAAACATGGTGATTTCTCAAAAATAAAGTGAATATGATGTACAATACTTACCTCCGGATCGACCTCACCCAAGCGTTCATAACACAGCGTTAATTGGTAATTCGATGTATTTTGCGCATCAGCGCCGTTGATTCTGACTCTCCCAACAACACTGATCATACTGGAAAGAACTGCCGAGTCATCAGCAGGGTTGGTTGTGCTCAACTTCATCACACAAGTATCCTCTAGTTGTTGCACAGTTGCATTGGTTATCGTCGTCCTGTTGATTAATCGGTTCAGTGTGGTCGAATCGGTTAAACACAAGGTGAGCTGATTGAGAAACCGAAAGCCTGCGTATGTGACGTTCGTATAGTTGGTGATACAGGAAACATACACATTCGTCCCAGCTATCCATTGATTTTCAGGTACTGAAGTTACAATAAGAGGTGTGGTCAGATTTTTCGGGGACTGGACATGTCCACGTTCGCATATTACCTCAAATACATCCGACCTCCTTATCCTCAGATCATTGCTGTTTAACGGAAAATTGCAAGTATCACATTGATTAGTGCCTTGAAATCGCGGTAAGATATGGGCCACCTTGATGGGTTTCAGCAATTTATTCATATGGACCTCAAGTGGACCGAATTTTTCATTGTTCGCGTGCACCCAAGACAGCACAAATTGAAGCTTCCTAGTTCTGTGAAGTTCGGCAAGCGTTCGCATTCCAATTCTGGACAAATTGACCGAAACAAGGCTGTCAAAAGTGAGCAGAACCACATGGGTTGATTTTTGTTTAACGGGGTTCAATCTATTCAGTGCAATGACGATTTGTTCCAAGGACATCGGCAGAGATGAACGAGCAGTCCTGTCTGTTCTAGGCTTGTTCTCTTTGGAATACAGCCATTTGGCCAACTTGGTCCTAGGAAGATTTTGGGACAAAGAAATGGATTTTGAATAATATTTCCCACCATCATTTGCTGCTGGTGCAGTGACATCACCTCGAAGTATACTAATTCGCACTCGATCCCATTCAAGAGGAAGGCTCAGCACAATTTGACGAACGAAAGAAAGGAAATAGTAACCATAAAATTGGATTTCGGGATCTGGATTTGGAGAGATGGCACAGCAGGATAACAATTTTGGGCTGGTTTCCACCGTCAAATCAAGTTTGACGCGACTAGTCGGGCACATAGAAACTGTCAAATGAATAGTTTTGTTGATCGAGTACACTCTTCCTACTATTTCATTTGTACCGTAACATGTATACAAAAAACTCATTCCTCGATAAGTTGGATCAGGTGGAACTTGAAGAACTGCTCCATCCACCTGGAGACCATGCTCCGGCATGTCTAACATTGGTTTGTCTGGGCCACCCCATCCACCAAAGTCTGTTGGCAGTAAGCTAGCATATTCTTCAGATATGTTACTTGTGCCATTCACACCGTAGTTCGGTGACCTTTGGCGAACCCATCGATATTCTAAGGAAGGCAAGCCATAACCACCCGTGCATTCGAACCTGGACCCGATTGGAACAGGTCTGCTTGGAAATGATTTCGTCAGCGTTTTGATTTCAAGCTCCCCGTTTGCCGGTTCGAAAATAACAAGCGTCTGCGAACAGGAGGCATTATGTTTCTTCACCCTCACACTGGCCACTCTAGTCTCTTCAATTTCGTACGTAGCTACACAACTTATCCGCATTGCAGAGGCATCGTCTCTTGCCTGGAGCACAGGTACTGTGAAAATAATGATAGTCTGATTCTCACCGTCTATCTGACTAAGGACAGTGGAGTTTTTAGGATGGGCAACTGGCTTCCATGTTCCGGTCTGTCTATCAAGTGTATCATACTGTAAACCGTAGGTTGCATAGTAAGGAAAAGCCCTGCTTTGGTTGAAAATACATTGAAAGTGGATAAGCTGACCAGGAAAAACGTAGATAGTTCCGTTCGGTAAAGTTTCTGGTGCATGGCCCCTATCCACTTCCGTGTCAACCACCGTCACGTTGCAATGCACTCGAGGAAGAACATGGAGATAACGCCTAAGCAAGCCAACACTGTCATACCCACGGCGCCTGTCAGCTGGTGTACAGCGATAGTAGCCTGTGTCCGTATCCTGAACATGTTCTGTGCGAAGCTGAAACTGCATTGTAGCGTTGTCGGACTCAAGACGGAAGTGTAACGGAATCAGTGTGCCTACGTCTGATTCTTGCACCTGTGTACTGTGATAACACACTAGTCCATCTATTCCTCGCTCATCTCGTCGTCCAAACATTTGTACTGGATTGTCCAACTGAACGACACTGAGCCATTCTACGTGGAGAGGTGCAATGCGGTAGTCAATTCCCAAACAGTAGGGCTTAGCTTGTTCTTGGGCTTCATTAGAAGACTCTAGGTCCAAAAACCATCTACTCATATTGGCTAGCAAATGTTGCCGAACTCCAGCCTCTACAGAGTATTCCGCCTGTTCCTCAGTCGGGTCGTGAACAGCAGCAATGAACAGAGCAACATGCGCGAACTGCACCAGGCAATGTGCTTTAACTTCTTGCATCTGACTGCGCCCATCTATCCTCACTGAAGAACATGTGTCTTGGTACAGAACTCCATCTGATTCGTAAACTAACCAGACTAATACCCATCCCTGAGGATCACCAACGTCGGCCTCAAAAGTAACTTGAATTTGTCCTTCCGGAATCAACTCATCGTTTGTTTGCCACTCGCTCTTTACCGCCAAATCATTCGAGTAGAGGGTTGACGGAATCCTAAGGTATTTAATGAGAAAAGTGGGAGAAGTGTTTATCGTGTTCGAAAGAATGCGTGGTTTACGTTCCACAGTTATTGAAATGGATCGTGTTTTTGTAAACTTCTGATGTGGTACGCAGTCTACCATGTCGAACTCCACGCATATTTTGGAGTACTTCACTTCGCATGCCACGCGCCACCGTCTGACCTCTTCGATGACTGTCGGTATTTCAATGACGAATGTTTTATTCACAGAGCGAAAGCTACGGTAGTCCTCATAATGTGTTGACACCCGCTTCGGTTTGAAGCGTAACTGATCCGCAGGTGATGGGTACCCTTTCATGTGTGAGATAATGGAAGCAGCTGAACGTTCGGCACCCTTCGCTATGGGATAAATGCAACTATATGTAAATCGCTTTCTGGTTGGATCACCTGAACGGACTGTACAGTGCGAAATAGGATCCTGAATTGGATGCAACAGCAACTTAACCAATGAATGGTTCGGCAGTACCACAAGATGTCTGCGGGTGAATCCTATCACTCCTTTATTCTGATGATTGATTGAGCTACAGGTGTAATAGCCCGTATCAGCAAAATCCGCCACCTCTTTGAGCAGTTCAAAGTATGCCATCGTTCGTGAGGACCGTATCTTAAACTTTGTATCTACTTCAAACTGCCGAAGAGCTGTTGCAAAAGTACATGATGGGAGCTGGCCCACTGACGTACTCAGGCGACCATACATGCGTATTGGTGTGCCTAGCGGGACTGAAGCATGCCAACCGACGCGCAGCCAGCTGAACCGGTATACTCCCGTGCAGCAACAGCCGAATGTCACATTGTCATCAGTACCGTTCATGTTTAATTTATCCGCGAACCCTAGCCAGCCCCTGATTGTGGACTGCAGGGTTGTCAACAGGTGTTGTTCGTATTCATCTACCGAATTTCCCGTTTTTAATGTATGCATTGCGTATACAAGGATGGCACGATGATCTAAATTCAGCGGACAGACAAAATCGACATGCTGCCAGTTGGGACCTTCCACTTTCTGAGTAGCCGAATCAGGTGAAAACCGAGACTGAATAGTTGTGTGGCACACATCTTTTTCAATGGTTTTTGAATAGTTGTAAATAAGCCATGCACCAGTCCATCCCATCGGACTGCCCAGCTCAACCAAATAGCTTCCATGTAATGGTCCTTCAGGAATACGTTCCAACAACTCTGTCTGTTCTAAAAGCAGCCTCCAACGTGTAGATTGTGTTGCTGATGGCGATTGCAGACGCTTAGTGAGTGCTTTATGGGACGTGGTGACTGAATCTTCTTTGATGGCAGGGTGGTAGAGTTCAGCGACAATCAGGATCGCAATAAAATCGAGCGTCACAAAGTTTTTCATCGTGTTGATGTCATCTTCGGTGGTTAGATGGGAAACACTGAAATGACACGCTACCTCATAATGATCGATGGCATCATTGGTTTTTGATGGCACCAGTATTTCATGGTCGATACTTATTAAGTCTATCCTATCTGGTTTTAGGTCTACGGTATTTCGCTCTCGAAGAAAGGATACATGTAACGATTTGTTTTGCAGTTTCTCACTACGATGCTTGTGACGTAGTTGAACGACAGGATGCATCCAATCCAATGACAGCGACTGAAATTGGCATGAAGCTGTGAGTCGCTGTTTTGGATACACGGTGAGACTACGTATTGTGACCAAACCAGTATCTCCTGGATCTTGACTGGTTGTTAGTAAATCGCCCGTCAGACGTTCATAGAAGGGTATACTCAAGTTAAGCCTCATTACCAATGGGTTTTGTAAAACAATCACCTGTCTTAGCCTAGCCACAGCTTTGTGATGGACTCCACATTGAGGACACTGTTCAACATAACACTGGTAAAAGCCCGCATCAAGCGGCTCCGCATCTAGTTTGATCAGTTCAAAAGTGGCCGTAGTGCGGTTTGTGTATATGCGAAAGCTGGATCTATTCCCATCAGCCTCATCCACGGCAACCAAAGTACGTTGTTGTTTGTGCCCAGGTCCGTCGAGTAAGACGACAGCCCGCTGGTGATAACATTGCGGTTGACCGTCACCTCCTGGTCCTAACAGTCCAAACACAACAATCGGAGAACCAGCCAAGACTGTGGCACGGCTACGGGCGCACAGATGCATCAATCGATAGTCGATAGAAGTGTCTGCCATTGAATCGAATTCCGCTTGTGTTGAGCTGGATGGCCGCGCAAGCCACTGGTCAATATGTTTGCGGAGCGATGAGAGGAACGTATGCCTTAACACTTGCGGCGTTACTCCAGGGGTGAATATGGTCATGGATATAACAAGCAGACCTATGTGAATGGGTGTCAGTGGGCATGCAGTGGAAATCCGAATGAAATTCTCGCCACGTGCATCTTTGTAGAAGCTACTCTGTTGAACGTCGTGAGGAATGTCTCGTTTCGTCAAATTCCTCACATTCAGTTGGATACACTCAGCCACACGAGTTTGATTTCTGTGTGTATATAGAACATAGACATATACGTTACCCCTGGGCTTTCCTAGAGCACTCAGAATGTCAGTGCGGAGTATACCCTCCAAGACACACTGGGTAGGACCACTTCTGAAGAAATCTAGTGCACTTTTTACTGAACCAGCACTTTGACGCCTGATCATATTCTCTAATGCAGGGTTACTCATCCGAATATATTTCTCAAATAGGACGGACGGTATCCTGAATTCAACTGTTACGATTTGGTGCACTTTTATGGTGTACTCCAGTTCAGCTTGATTTATGTCGTTATTTGGTGGTGTCATATTGAAATAGTCTGCGTAACACGTAGCTTGTATGAAACCCACTATGTCTCTAGATGGAGGTATACTGATCCTCCAAGTCTTCAAATATCGGGTTTCTCCGTTCAAAGTTTGAGATACTTCCTTTCCAACTGCTTCTGAATTAATAGGGCTTAAGTCGGCAGTTCTTTCACTCAGCATTCCGCAGGTAAAACGATATCTTAGTTGTGTCGGATAGGCATGAAGGTGCGAATAGAAACAAGTAATATAACTGGTGCTATTAGATGGGACTATAGCAGGGTTTGTCCCATCAGTGGCCTGGTCGAACAGTCGATCTTGTGATAGCACAGGTTGTTCCCTCGTAACCAGTACACGTATTAACGAGTGATCCGGTTTAACGAATAGCTGACGAGGTTCAAATCCTACGGAAAAATTGAGGTCATTTACCGTATCTAGCATTTTTAGGCGGCACTGATAGATCCCGGAATCACGACAATCTACTTGTGAGTTATTAAGCCAGAGATACTTGCGCTTACCAATTTGGACTGAATAACTGAACCATCCTCCGGAGATCAGGACTGGTGCGTACGAAGCATTTGGCTGGTAGAAACAGTCCATTTTTGTTTGTTCTTCTCTTCCAACTCCTGACCCCAACATGAAAACTGCACTGCCAGAAGCTACTGATGCCTGCCAACCAATGTTAACTTTTGACACACGATATGTGGCAAGGGTGTTGAACGGACAATAGAAATCCAACTTTGTCCTGTCTGTTGGATGAAGCAACCAATGCCGAACATTTTTATTCAGATTTGATCTAATGCGTTGCAGGGTATGGACATTTTGGAGTACGTCTTTGGGTGCAGTGTAGGCCAAAATCAGGATTGACAGGTGCTCAGGCCGGAGGACACATACGAATGAAGTATTTACAAAGTTACGCCATTCCGAATTCCTGTAAGCATCGTCTGTCCGCAATTCATCTGGGACACTAGACCCGACAATCGGTTGTATATGTGTTAGGTCACATTCACCAACCAATAAACGTTCATCTTTAGAGTGTTTAAATAAAGACCAGGCAGTGACTTTCCCACGAGGAAACCCTAAGGAAACGAGAAGGCTAAATTTAACAATTTTTTCTAACTGAGGGGGTCCGAACTGTGTTTTGTGAAATTCAGTGGCGGTTTCTGCTTGCTTTTTTATCGCCCTGAATGAGGTCCGAAGTGCTGGCATATCGGACTGGAAAAATTCTGTGAATAAGTTAGGACGGACGGCTGCTTTTACTGACAAAATCAGCTCAGCCTTCTTTTGAATATATGAAGCTGGTTCATTTAAGTCGTAAGGATTCACAACCTGTAACGTGTAGGAAACTGTGCAACTCACCCTGATGAGGCTGCTGAGTTGGAATGCTTTGGGAATATGGATTGAGTGAGGATGCAACTCGTGCGTTATGTTTCTGTGTATGCTGAAAGATTTGTGTTTCAATCCATGGTTTTCTTCAGCCGTGGTGAACTGTAAACCTGGCTCGGATTCCCAAACAGAGCTTGAAGGCAGTTCAAATAGGCAATGCAGAAAGGTCGTCGAGTCACTGAAGACGATGGCTACCGAACGGTTACCAACCACTGTGAGCTGGTCGTCCACCCAGGCATCTCTGGGGCCCAGTGGTCGCTCATTTAGCAAAACGGAGACGGGATACTGGTTGGGTAGGACAACCAGCATGCGCGGTCCAAAAATAACAAAACTTAGACCGCTTTGTGTCCCATTACATCCATATATTCCAGAATCTGCGAATGTGACTTTTGACAACTGGAAATGATAGGTATGCTTCAGAGCTGTTCGAAGTAATTGAAAACGACCCGTTACATTGACCAACGTCTTGTCTTTTCTATAAAAGCAGTACAGATTATAAGCGCCAATTGGGACTGTTCCAAGCATATTCGCAGGTGAACCGACCGCCACCGATGCGTTCCATCCCATGTGAAGTTTGATTATACTATAACTCGCTAAGATATCCGTCCAGGGCAGAACTTTGGATGGTGCACCGCTGGCTGGCTGGTCCATCCAGTATTGAATAGTTTCGCCTATCTTACTGGTCATCCTCAGTTCATGATCCAGAGTTGAGAGGTTCCGATTAGTTGAGTGCACGTTATAAACGACCATAGCGAGTGCGACGTGCTCTGCCCGGATGGCACATGAAAACGAATGGTTAATGTAACCGATACCGCTGGAGTCTATATATGATTGGTGAAGTTTCAGCGTTCCAGGGATTTCAACTGATGACAAGTATTTTGTCATTATAGTTTCACACGCATGCATCTGTTCCGCGAATATCTTGTTGTTATGCTGAGATTGGAAATAGAGTCTGATGAATACCCGACCTGTCGGGACGCCCAAATAAATTAGTTGCGATACCGTTAACGGGCTCTCCTGAATCTTATTAGTCATTCCTGCACCGGAGGTGTGAAATCTGACAGCGGTGTGGTTCGGCCTGATCGCCGACTTTCGGATAGCACTTTGCAGCTCTGACTGTACACTTTGCGCCGACTGAACAAAAATTATGGGAGCACTTGTGTGGTTAACGAGAATAAGTACTGATTTCGAAATAGGTTCTATACGTTTCGGAGTACGCAGGTCAACATCCTCAAAAAAATCACTTTCCCTGAACGTAACCTTACAAGTCGCATTCAAAGGTCCCGGGTGCTCAATCGGATCAGGACCAATCACTTGAAATAGCAGGATGACGAAGCCTTTCGGACTAGTCAGTGAGCCCAGCTTCAAATGAGGAAAGTTCCTAAGTCCTGAAGCGGTACCTTCTGTCAACTCGAAGTTCAAACTATACAGAGACTCCCAAGCCGCAATAACCCTCATCACACAATAAATATAGTACTTCTCTAGATAAAACAGCGCGCTTGATTGAACCGTTGCAGTCGATTGGGAGCATGCTTGTAGCAAGTCAAAATCAACTGAAGAAAATCGCCTGTGCAGTAAACATGCCGACAGTATATCAGGTTGAGGAATAACCATCAGTTTTCGTTTATGTGCAATTCGAAGAACTGGACAGCCCTTCATACAATGGGTGACCTCAGCATAATAGAAACCAGAATCCGAATAAGTTGATCTTTTGCTCGTGTAGTATTCCAGACTGTCAGTAATACGCTGCTCAACCAGTGAAGCATGACTACTACCGGGAGTGTGAAAGTAAATCCTGAAGTATCTTTCACGTCCAGACGGTTTATCAGACAGCACATTGTAGGACAGCAACATATGCCACGTTTCGTTTGGATAGACAGATCCGTGCCATCCAAGCTTAACTTTCTGTATTCGGAAGGTGTAAGCGTAGTCTTTCGGTACTGACACGGAACGTGGTTTGTTATTAACCGGGTTGACAAGAAATGAGCTAATGTGGTGCACTAAGCTCTGTCTGGCTGTAAGAAAACAGTTATCATGTTGTCGCCCGGAATGTTGCACTTTCTTCTGACACGCAAACGCAACAATCGCGACATGATGTATTTGCAGTGTGCACACAAAACTGGCGTTTTTATAACCAACCCCCGCTGACTGACTGAACCGAACATGATCCCTAATGTCTGCTGGTAGCGCTTCTACTTCTGTCTCGTCAAGATTGACATCACTGATGGCATAGCAGTCCTCCGCATACACTTGTTTTTCCTCTTCAATATTGTAGAAAGACCATACGCGGAGATGACCAGTTGGGTACCCTCCGTGATGAACAATATAAAGCTGGGCATTGGTCTCTTCAAGGCGGTTCTTGGAGCCTGTTTGATGGAACATTATTGAGCTGATTTCACTTTCTCCTTGATGGTTTAAATTCTCCATAAGTTGTGTTGGTTTTGACCGCAAATGTCTATTAAATATGACTGGAGAAAGTGTCCCGTTTACTTTAATCGTTGCACTCTTAGTAAGCATTGGTGTTATGAAAGAACCGTTATGATCTACTTGCGTTACAGTCACGTTTTCGAATAGGAATACACAGGTTAGATCGTATTTTGCTTCCGGTAGAGCTGTGAAAAATGTAAAACTGAATACACGATACAGTTCTGTGCCGTTATTAGACCTGTGCACAAAATCGAAAACAAGCTCGGGTTCTTTAGAGACGGTTTTGTGTCGGTTTCTTATCTCTTCACTATTCAGTATGACTTTGGGCCAGAGTTTTTCAATACTTGATACCCTATGGGTGCATCTGACATTCACTAGCTGGTCAGGATAAGCCGTCGATAATTTTGGGAGTTTCACAGAATGTGCGATAGTATCATTTGCACGTAGCTTCCTGTAGCTCAGATCCAACCCCAACATGATGTCGTTTGGAAGAACAATGACATTCCTCGGAGGAAACACATCTTCGACGGGGCATCCCGGACAGGACTTATTCAAACACTTGTAGCTCCCAGAATCAGACAAATATGAGGTTTCTGTGTAAAGTAAAAAGCTACCTGGGTAACGTGTCCTTTGTAATTGAAACCGCTTCGGAACGGCAATCTCAAGCGAACCATCAGCACTCTGGAAGCTGCACTCAAATTTCATTGCAGCTTGTGGTCCTTTAAGTCCCAGAATCTTAATCTCATCACCTGCACGAATGATGGCCTGCCGATATACCCGGAATCGTACGATATGGTGCTGCGGTTTAGTTCTAAATGAATGCCATAATAATTCAGCTTCTTTTTGAGTAGAACTCTTTAAGCCATAATAACGTTCAAACCACCCACGCACAACTGGCTTTATTGCACGCGTTTCTTCTGTAACAGAACGTGTATGGTCGTAAGCATTCAAAACTACGGCAAATATTCCAACGTGCTCCGGCAGAAAAGCCGTCACGCATTCGGCCTTGAAACCATATCTAGCTTTGCTCTCACGGTAAATTGGAAGACTTTTGTACATAGCACTGCCAAGCACGGACGTCTTCTCGGTCAAGCATTCGTCCAACTTTAGCGTGTCAGTCGTTGTTCGACGAACCAACCATATCAGTAGTTGACCTTCGGGAATACCGTAAAAAGCAATGTACTCTAAGTGGCAAATATCCTCAACAAAAACCGTCTCCACTGTCTCATTTGGGGCGTTACGCTGACTTCTCATCAACATTTGTGTTGCATTTGTCGACCGTGAGTCTTTCATGCCATTGTGCAAAGCCACACAGTCCGATGCTGACATTTGCAAAATTATCTGAGGTTGCAGGCGCTCTGTGACATTAATTTCGACTGATTGCTTTAATTCTACCTCCGATGGAATATCGGACAAGTCGGATACATCCCGTTCGAAATCACGTAGGACCAGGCGACATGTGATGCGGGATACTTTGCCGCAATGGACCGGATTCGGTGCAACTACTTCAAATTGTTGAACAGCAACATATTTTTCTAACTGTCTAGTTATGCTGGGTTTTTGGGTCACAGTTTTCACAGTCAAAGGAATGGTTTTGTTCCCGTTGAACACGCTGATAAAATCAACGATGAATATGGGGTCGACAACGAAGCCAACGTGAAGCCAAACTGAACAGGTAACATTAATCGGCTGCGCTGACAGCACGTTTGGTATTTTGTTGTTTTGACTAAGGATGTGCTCATATTGTATTTTTATACTTAACTGGGAAGACTCTGGTAAAACTGCCAGTCGGCGGGTAGTCAACCCGCGTCCTCCTATACTACAAATGTATAGTCCGGAATGTGCATGCAAGGCATTTGAGTGATAAATTTCGAGCAGTTTACCAAGACGACGTTCGCTATAGCCCTCGGGCATCACAGATAAGGTGTGGTTAGCCTCAAATCGATAGGAGCAGTTCACTCTGACCACTGATTTGATCAAGCTTATACGTTGGCCCACTTTCAAGGTGGCCATCCACCCCAAACTCACTCTGCTGAAACGAAATGCACTTGAGGAACCAACAGGATCATGAATGAAGGATACATTGGAAGCTGGAATGCCCTGAAGACGATGTTGCACAACGCTAAGCAGTGACTGCGTGTACAGCCGTCTAATCACCCCACTATCGGTAGTGTTTGCATGGCGGTGCTGCACGTTAAGTACCACTCCAACAGTATGTACACTTAGAACGCAGGTAAACTGTACAAGTGAAGCAACCAGTGTCTGAGCTCTTTCAAATTCCACCGTTTTGGTAAGGTATCCATGTTGCTTTCTCTTAATTTGATTGCTGGACATCGAACATTCATGCCGAATCAGGTTACTTCGAGTTTCTCGATCTACTGTCCACACCGATATGTTGGCGATCAAGAGTGCGTGAAAGGTAATGAAAGAACCGTTGTAGATCCCTTCTTCGGTTTTTCCACTTGGGCGCAACAGTGTTGTAAATCCGGCCAGTTTTGGATCAGCTGCTTCAGGCCGACGAAGAATGCGTTGAACAGATGCATCGCTATATCGGCAGTGGTCAGCCACAATGAGCGGCTTTTTACCGTAGGCGGATATGAGCTTCGTTCGGTTAGCGGTCAACGTTATTTGCCAGCTTGCCCGAGGTGATAATCGCACTAGCTCTGGAATGTAACGATAACGAAATCGGCATACAACATGGTGTTTTGTAAGTTTTCCCATCCGGTTTACACTCCAGATATGGTAGATTTCGGCCATGTTGTAATATAAATGTGCTCCATCGTTGTATTTATGCGTACTCATTGTCCTCCTGACGCGCTCAAAAGGAAGCGGCTCGGAAGTGCCAGCAACTGTGTGAAAAAGACTTTCTTCTCCGTAATTATCCATCCTATGTCCGATGACTTTATTGCATGTGATTACGACTTGAGCACCCTCCGGAATGTAGACCGCCCCGGAAAAATCGTAATACTTAAACCGATCTTTCCATTGCACGTTCCGATCGTTCGATACGGATAGCACATACTGATGATAATCGGCTCCTCTGGGCAAGCAAATACGCGGAAGGCCAACAAAATATTTTTTTCCTCCATAACCACAAGTGTATAATGCGCTGTGGGCCGGATGACACGAACTGATTGTGATCGTGGTTGCACCCATACCGTACATTTCAAAGTCTGTAGATGACGACAACTTCACGACTCCCTCACCGTTGAAATTTGAGACAAAGCACTCAGGATAGTTAAGATAATAACCTTCCTTCACATCAAACTCTATCGTAGTCCCATAAGGCACAATTACGTGCTTTTCGAACTGTTTAAGCACCCGATAAAGACGAATTCCTGGAGGACTTTTTGTTGGCCACCTGGTCTCAGCTTGCCTACCACGGAGCAAGTCATACATTACCCTGTCAATCATTGCCATATCTTTGCGTGTAACTAGACCAGAAGTTACGAGAACGGCGCGCGTCAAATAATTGATATTCAGGCTGATGGTGATGCTCCTGAAGTACTTTGAGAAGCTTCCTGTAGTCTGCACACGCTCCGTATAATGAGAAACATCCAAAGGGACCACAGCGGTCTTAGGTGCAGCCGAAAGTTCTCGCCGTATTGTGTCCAATGGATCTTTGGAATATCCGTGAAGGGAGTATACAAATACTCGGACACCCATTTTGTGAACTGTCCATCCGTGGAAGATGAGCTTGAATGTGTTTTGAGGGCTTATAACTGTTTGCCACAGAGATCGATTCACATAGTGGTACTCACGTTCCAGAATATCATTGTCTGGTAAGTATCCTCTCCAGGGATTTGTTTTAGCTAGTTCACCGCAGGTATGAAAATCTTCAGCAAGCGATGCACGGGTGAACACCTTGAGACCCTCAGGTCTGTTTATATGGATGTGTGCTATAATATTAATGAACAGTTCGGAGTGATGTCTGTTCCCGTACACCAGTTCGTAGTTTTGCTGCTGACTATTGACAACATAGATGGCATCAGTGCATTCTTTTGGAAATGAGGAATTTGTGTGTGGATTGCTAGGAAGCTCACAGCAAGGGCCGATGAGGTCCTGTGATTCGTAGCTGCAGTTCAAGAAAACATCACCGGTTTCTATGCTGTACAATTGAAACCTCATTAGCTTGTACGATCCATCAACCTGCCACTTCCAACGAGCAAACTCGTCACTTCCAGAATCATTAGAAGTGTCTATAGAAAGTTCCAAAAAACCCCTGTCCTCGCGAATGCTCTCTTTGTTGTTAGGGTAGGTTGTACCACGTGCGTAGTGACGAAAGGTCTCGCACTGTCCGTGTGCAACGTTTATAAAGACCAAGCTGTACCACAGAAACCAAACAAGCAGCGAAATCACGCATGGCCACACCAGTAAATATAACCTCAAATGAAGAACAGCATTACCTCTTGTCAGAACCAATGTGAACACGTTCATCGAAATATTCGGTAACACTTGATCTCCAGACTATGCAGTGGATCACACTTCTATGGGATCTGAAAATATAAATTATGAAGCTCACCAATTTCCCTTGGAATGCGAATGTTGTGGAGCAGGTGAGAAAACTAAACCACACGATGGGTCTTCGAGGTTGATTTATTTCATGATATACTGTCACTGTGAGTTCATATTATCATTTCCAAATAAATCCTTGAGAGCAGTGCGAAAGGAAGTAACGAAACCATGCTACTAGGACAACCAGGCAGTAAGTTTGGACGGGCAATTTCTTGGAAAGGTTTAATTTGGGAAAGGTAATGAAAAAACGTCTCATCTTACAAACTTTTCTTAAGCATTTACGGAAACTGATGTTGATATGTTTCGTGCTTCCCCCACGGAGCTCTGTACCGAAAATAGCAGTAACAGTACGACAAAAATGCGGAAGATTCGACTGGGACACATCTACGTGGCCGACTTTTGCACCTGTTGTATCTGAATGCTGATCCCGCTCCAGTGCCTAGTGACGGAGAAAAGACTCGGAAGGGAACACAACAGCTATATTCGGAACAAGCGAGTGCGCGTGAGTGCGAAAATACAACGGCCTCATGCTGTTTATTATAGGAACACCACCTGAACTTGGTTGAGTGCTGACACACCCGGTCTGGCTTTGGTACTAGGCTGTGACGCGCTGCACATTGAGGGGGCGTTGTCTGTCTGATCGACATCTAGCGGAGCTGAGGGTCTCAATAGATTTCGGGTTTTTAGTGGTTGCTTTCAGGAATCTGACCTTCCTGATACCTCCCCCTTTTGGCTGTTCAGCGTAAGATTGTCGATGTATAGGTTCCACCATTTTTCTAGCGCTACCGGTATGACGTCTCAGTTGCAACAATGGATCTGTCTTGGGTGGTACATGCGAAGCAGTGGGCATAGGTGCTGGTCTTCGGAGATCAAAGGTTTCAACTAGTAGGCTGAGGTCTATTAAATGTTCTTCCATCTTTGAGGTCAAGCACTCGCTCGTCCGTAATTGATTCGCGTCGTTTCCATATAAATGATCCCACCTGGACGCTGTAAATCACATGGCCGATTCTTTTGAGGACGATTCCAACAGTCTATCTTCGGTGCCCGGGGCGATAGACCCTGAGAGACCTGAACGTTGGTTTCCTTACTGTTGGTGATTGCAAACACGTAAGTGTTGTCAGGATAGCGTCATGAGTAACTCTCAACCCTCTGTTCATCATAACCTCTCCTGGAGAGCGACCGTCCTGAGACTGTGGATTGGGAGTTGCTCTATAATTCAGCAAGAGCGTAGCAAGGACTTCTGCCGTGGTCCCTTCCCCTTCTTTTGTCAGTGAATGTTTTGAAGGTGTTTACGAACCATCCGGCTTGACCGTTGCATTGGGGATAGAATGGTTGAGAAGTAACATCTCGGACCACGTCAAAAGTGACGGGTAGTTAGTTCAGAGTCTCCAACACCACAGCACGGACTTCCGTTTCGACGGCAACGGTTCCTATGACAGTGTCTTCTGGTTCCATTTCATAGGCGCGTTGGCGCATCGGTCTGCTTAACTTTCTCGGTTGAGGCATACTTTATACTAAAGTTGTAGCCTAGCCGAATCGTGCCCGATCATTGTAAAGGGTTGGCTGTGTAGACCGGGATAGCTTTCTTGGGACCGAATATAGCTAGCAGTGGTTTGTGATCCGTCACAAGCGTAGGGCACTTTCTGGAACATTTTGATACGGTTCGGTTACGCAGCGAGCAAACAATATGATATGCGGATTGTGGCAATACTCTATCCCCAGCTATGTTGCTTGATCCAGACTCCTAGCACGGCGAATAGTAAGAAGACGAAAACCTCGGACACAAACTTTAATAATCCAACAACACACGATCAACAGGCGATGCCCGGAGCTTCCGAACCCAAGTCAGTGGAAAGAATGGTATCCTGTACGTGGTCGGATTTAAATTTCCTTGGAGTATCAATAGGCCATTGATTTTTCATAGTTTGACCTTGAAGATGCCAGGAGTTCGCTAGCACACATAAAAACAGCGTTTTCTGGGGGATATTGATATCCCCAACACCTCCCCTTGTGAAAAGTCAGTAGCGTACTCGACGGGGGTCGACCTGGATACGCTCCGGCTGGCGGCGGCGTCGGTCTGTCCACCGCCTGGGAAGAAGTGTTGGATCAAATACTGAGCTGCCGGTCACACTCTCCTCTTTCGAAGCTGTCTCAGTTTTCAGCTCAAAAGTATCGAGCAATATGTCCAACGGTATGCTACCCGAACATACTTGAGTTTCCGGCGTGCTGTTAAAGCGGAGTTGGTTTTGATGTCTGGTCCAGGTGTCTTGACCAACCGACACGTCGTACATTACACTACCGCGTTTGCGCAGGATACGACCTGCAATCCATGAATCATGTCCTGGGCGATAGTCACGGACAAGCACGGGCGTTCCCACCTTGAATGGAGTTCCAACTGCCACCGGTATGGACCTTGACTCAGTAGGTTGTGTTGGCAACATGGAAGAATGCACAGTTCTAAGTTTACGGCCCATGAGTGCCTCTGCAGGTGACTGGTGGTTTGCCAAAGCGTCATTCGGGGTCGTTCGGTACACAAACAGGAATCTCTGAAGGGCTTCGACGGATGTCTCCTCCCCTCGAGCTTTAAGCAAAGCCCTCTTGAATGTGTCGACGAACCTTTCTGCTTGACCGTTCGATTGTGGGTGGTACGGTGGTGAACGAACGTGTGTTATCGCATGTCGAGTGCAGAAGTCGCGGAACTCAGCAGAGGTGAACTGCGAACCATTGTCTGAGACTATGGACTCCGGTAATCCATGCTGACTGAAAATGTTGGATAACACTCTCAGCGTACTAGATGTTGTTGGAGATGACACCGGAACGATTTCTGGCCACTTGGAAAAAGCGTCAATCAAAACCAAATAAAAAGTGCCATTTATCGGTCCTGCGTAATCAATGTGGATCCGAGACCAGGGCTTTTCAGGTCGAGGCCAGGGAACCGGTGGTTGGTGTGGCGGATTCTTTGAAGCTTGTTGACATCGGGAGCAGCGTTTTACAAAATCAGTGATGTGCTGGTCCATGTGCGGCCAGTATGCGTAACTGCGAGCTATTGACTTCATACGGTTGATTCCTGGATGTCCAGAATGGAACTGACGAAGAACTCGATGGCGTAAAGGTTGCGGAATCACCACGCGATCTCCAAACATTAAACAATCTTTTACGATCGCTAATGCATCTCGGCGATGAAAGAGCTGTCGAAGGGAATCATCTTTGAGATTCGAAGGCCACCGAGAATTCATGAATCGGATCACCTTTTGAAGCGTTCCATCAGCTGTGGTAGCTCTTTGAACCTCTGTTACTGTCACGGGCAGGGCACGAACGGACTGGACCAACTGTGGGTCGGCTGGGTCCTCAAATGCAACATGCGCAATAACCGTGTCTTCTTCGGGTGTTGGCTGGTTGTTGATCAGCCGAGATAATGCATCGGCCTGACCGAAGTCGGTGGTGCGTCGATATTGAATATCGAAGTCATAACCCAGCATAATCAGGGCCCATCTTTGCAGGCGGTTGGCAGAGTGTACGGGAACACCTTTCCTTGAGCCGAAAATGGAGAGCAATGGTTTATGATCGGTAAGTAGGGTGAAACGGCGGCCATACAACATTTTGTGGAAACGCCGAACCGCGAACACTAAGGCCAACGCTTCTTTCTCTATCTGTGCGTATCGCTGTTCTGCTGGGGTTAGTGATTTCGACGCATGCATAATGGCCCTCTCCGATCCGTCTGGAAAGACGTGTAGAATGACGGCACCGACACCAAAATTAGAGGCATCAGCTGCCACAACGATCGGCAGCTTTGGGTCGTAGTGGGTAAGTAGCAGATCAGAACTGAGCATCGTCTTTAGTTTGCAGAATGCTTCCTCGCATTCGTCTGACCAACACCAGGGGACATCCTTTCCAAGCAACCGATTTAGCGGGGGCCGGATGTCGTGCAACGAAGGCAGGAATGCCGAATAGTAGCTGATTAACCCCAAAAGGGAACGTAATGATGGTACATCCTTAGGAGGTGGCATCTGCTGTATAGCTCGAACGTTTTCCGGGTCAGGATAGCGACCAGAGGCGTCAAAAATGAACCCAAGATATTTCACAGTTGTCAAGAAGAATTGACACTTCTCGGGACGGAGGCGGAGGCCATTGTCCTGAATGCGCAGTAAGACGGCATTGATTCGCTCACGAAGCTCTTCGGGGGAAACAGCAACGATCAGCACGTCGTCCAGGTATGCGACCACACCTGGAATGCCAGAAAGGATGGTGTCCATCAATTGCTGGAAAATTGCTGGGGCGGTTTTGACGCCAAACGGAAGACGGTTGTACTGATACAGCCCGCGGTGTGTGTTGATTGTCAGTAGTGGGCGTGATTCTGGTGCGACTTCAACTTGAAGGTACGCTTCAGCCAGGTCGATTTTGGCGAAGAACTTCCCACCGTTCAGAACAGTGAATAGATCGTCGGGTACTGGTAGTGGATAATGGTGCTGCTGGATAGCTGCATTTAGGCCGGTTGAGAAATCGGCGCATATGCGGATGCCACCGTTAGGTTTCTTTACTACAACGATCGGCGCTGCCCAGGCAGAGTAGGATACAGGGGACAGAACGCCTTGTTCTTCCAACCGTTGAAGTTCGGCATCTACCAGTGGGAGGGAAGCGTACGGAACTGGTCTCTTTGGACGGAAGACTGGCGTAGCTCCCGGCACGAGGTGGAGGACTGCTTGTGTCGCAGTGCACTGACCGAGACCGGACTGGAAAACAATTGGAAATCGCTCCATAATGTCGGATGCATGATCTGGATGCGCTGTAGGAGACTGAACTGCATTGCAAACGGCGCTGATTGGAATGTCGGCTAACCCAAGGCGATCGAACCAATCAAGACCCAATAGGTTCAACTCAGTTGCCGTTATATAACACGACCCCACAAATGTAGTTCCTCGAAAAGATACACAGCACTGGAGCTCACCGGAAAGTTTTAACTCTCCACCGCAGGCACTGGTTGCAGTTCGAGCTGCTTGTCTGATCGGAGGTTGCCCGAGCGTGCGCCAAAGCCTCTCCGAAATGATGGTAATGTCCGACGCAGTGTCCAACTGCAGACGGATTGGATGACCATTTACGGTGACTGTCAGATACTTCCGGTTACCTGGCGTGTTGATCTGGAAAGTAGCCAGCAAACTGAGAGAGGAGCCAACAGGGTTCGATTTCGGTTTGGGACGGATGCGTGATGATTGCTTTGAAACAGCAGAGGCCGTATGCATCAGTGACTGACAATATCCATCTTTGTGTCCCACGGACTTACATTGGCGGCACCGATGCTTCTTGTAAGGACAGAACCTGACGAAGTGCCAGGCTCCACAGTGCCAACATTGTGAAGGTGGTGTCTTCTTTGAGCCTTTGTTTTGCTTCGGACCAGAACACTGCGAGGTCGATTTGGTTGGGCCAGAATTGACAGGGCCAGGCTGTTGCGTATCCTGGTGTATTGCATGAACCTCGGAACCGCCATGACCCCCGAGTTGGACCATCGCGGTGTCATGCTTCAGGTTAAGCAACCGTTGACACTCCGAGGTGACGGCCTGCAGCGTCATGGATGGGTCCTGCTCGATGCGGCTGAGGAGGCGGGTACGGATTTCTGCATCCTTCGGGGATTGTAGACCGCATATGAAAATCAGCAACTTGAACTTATCTTCCGTTAACGATCCGAGTTTGAACCGTTCGCCTTCTCGGTTCACGATGCCAGAGTATGTGAGGAAGTCGTCTGCATCACTCTTCACTAGCTTCATGCATCGATAACGGATGTTGAAAAGTGACGTTTTCTCACCGAATATTTGTGAAAGCGTGTTGACCGTTTCATCAAAAGTGAGATCGCGCGGGTTTTTTGGCAGAATATAGTTAGCGTACTTATCATGCTCTGCGGGTCCAAGTTTGCGGAGCAGGAGGCGAAATTTCCAAATATCATCTTGAAGTGAAAAATCGACCCTGAACAGATCTTCATAGCGACGAAACGAAGCATCAAACGTTATGCCAGCTGAGGGTTCATGGCAAAATTCGTTGATACTGCCAGCGATTCCATCAACCGACTGTGGGACGCTCGACGCAGCCGGCGAAGCCAAAGATGTAGTTAATAGTCGCTCCGTGAGTACTTTGATGAGTTGCAGTTGTTGCTCAAACATTACTTTGAGTTGTTCTGCCACCATCTTGCGTCGCCAAATACGTTACGGTTCGGTTACGCCGCGAGCAAACAATATGATATGCGGATTGTGGCAATACTCTATCCCCAGCTATGTTGCTTGATCCAGACTCCTAGCACGGCGAATAGTAAGAAGACGAAAACCTCGGACACAAACTTTAATGATCCAAAAGCACGCGATCAACAGGCGATGCCCCGAGTTCCGAACCCAAGTCAGTAAAAAGATGGTATCGTGTAATAAGTGGTCGGATCTTAAATTTCTTAGAAAATCAATAGGCCATTGATTTATTCATAGTTTGACCTTGAAGATGCCGGAAGCTCGCTAGCACACATAAAACTACAGCGTTTTTTGGGGGATATTGATATCTCCAACACTTTTTCACCCCAAAAATGATGGTTAGCGCTCCTTTCTCAATCTGACCACAATTCCGTTCACCTGAAGCCAGCGACCTTGTGGCGTGAGCGATGGCCATCTGCGTACCACCAGGGAATGTGTGAACAATGATTGCACCAACTCCGCGGTTCGATGCGTCAGTTGTGGGCTGAAATGCGTGAGTAGAAGTTCGGACTGCAACAACCTCTTCACTTCTTCGAATACAAGCTGACAGTCGCGTGACCAACCCCACCAGTATCCTTTGGTCAAAAGCTGGTCGAAATGTTCGAGCAAGTGACGCCTAATTGGCAGGAAGGCGCTGTAGTGGCTAATCAACCCAAAAAACTTGAGTTCAGCAACATTCGATGGTGGGGGACATTCTCACAATTGAGGAGATATTAGACGGCTCGTGTCGACGGCCATTTTTGTCGGCAATCAAACCAAGGTATTTCACGGAATTTAAAAGGAACTCGCATTTTTCTTTTTTTAGCCGGAACCCGTAGTTATTTATCCGCTGAAGGATAGTATGCAATCGGGACAGAAGGCCTTCTTTTGTGGCCCCAACGACGATGGTGTCGTCAAGGTACGTGGCAACTCCGGTCAGACCACACACACAGCATTGTGTCCATGATCTGCTGGAAGATGGCTGGCAGTTTTTGCTCCGGATGGCAAACGAGTTTAGTGGAATAGGCCACGGTGCGTATTAATCGTCAGAAGGTGTCTGGATTCCTCTACGAGTCTGGTGGGAACACCGGATCAGCAATGCTGAAGTACGTCGATTGGTATTCGGGGGAAACAACTCACCCTCGTTAAATGAACCGATCACACTGCATAAGTTGCGCTGGTTTGGCCACGTGCTGCGTATGCCAGTCGACCGACTTCCTCGAAGGGTTCTTTTCGCACAACCACGTGAAGGGTGGGAGAGCCAGAGGCGGTCAAACATTAACTTTGCAGCGAAGTATAGAAGCCAGTACCAGCAAACTCAGCTGCGCTGGTCACTGCCTTTTCCGTGGATGGGGAACCCAAGACGGGCCATATCAGTGCTTAAATACATTGTCAGGTATGACAGTCGCGCCCTCAATGGCGCTCATGCATCCAAGCTATTGCCTTGAATGCATATCTCCCTTTTCAATCCCCCCAATTGACAGCCCACTGACAGTGTTGTATTTACGCACTAATTTGCCAACTCCCGCCTCCAATGCGTAACCATCTACCCCACCTCCCCGAACCATCGGTGAAGGAAACTGTGGCAGCTGCGACCACTGTACGACATGTACGCGTTTATTACAGCTGAAAATGATGATGATGATTGCAAGTAGGCTTCTGAAAGATCCAGCTTTGCAAAATACGCGCCACCGTTTATCTTGACAAAATTTATCGTCAGGTAACGACAATCGATAATGATGACCGTGCAAGTCATCATTCAAACCTGTAGGATAATCGGAACAGATACAGTCCGGCACCCTCTGACTTTTTGATAAACAGGAGTAACTCACCGGTTTCAGGACTCCGGCATCATTTAGGCGTTTGAGTTCGGCATCGAGGATTGGTAAAATCGCGTATGGCACTGGCCTTTTGGATCTGAAAAATGGCTGGATTTTCGAGCGCAAATGGAGCACCGCTTTTGCTTTCGAGCAACTTACAAGATCTTCGTTGAAAACGTTTTCATATTCCCGTCGTAGTCGTAGGATCGTGGCATCGACCGGGTTACTCGTCCCAGACACTCAAGATCTGGGTTGGTTTTGATATGCACAAGTTGTCGGTTGACAGTGTTGAAAGATGCAAACTATCGACCCAATCAATGCCCAGGAGCTTAATCCCAGAAGCAACAAGATGGACAATGCCACAATCACAGTGGCCTGCTATCTCCATCTCACAATCGAATTCACCAGGTAGTTGAAGCTTACCACCTGAAGCATTTATGGCAGTGCTCATTGTTTGTCTGAGTTTCGGTGATCCGATATTCCTCCAGGTGCGCCGGGAAACAATCGTAATATCAGAAGCCGTGACGAGCTGCAATCGAATCGTGCTTCCGTTTGCTCTGATTGCAACGCGCTTGCGACGAGCATCAGTCTGGTTATCAAATATTGCAAGTACTGCATTGAACCGGGGTTCTGATTAGCTCTGTCTGCTTCTCGACCTTCAGGTTTGGCTGAGTCTTTGGCTAGCTTTCCGCGTCCTGCACTGGCATTCCTTTTGCCCACGTCGATTGCACACTAAACATTTTTTGTTTTTTAAAGGGACACAATTGCACAAAATACCATTCGTCGCATTGGCTGCACGCTTGAGGGAGCCTTTCCTCCGTTCGAATTTGCTACCACAGGAGTTTACCTCGGTATCATTTCGGCGGTGTTAAAAGCAGGATAAGGGTCTCTTCAACGTAGCCGTCTCGTGTTTAAGGTTTAAAAGGCGCTGGCACTCATGGTTAATCGACTGCAGCGTTATCTCGGGAGTTTGTTCAATCTTGTTCAATAGTCTGTCACTGCCTGAATGCGAAAGACCACATATAAAACAAGACACTTGAACTGGTCTTCCGTCATGGTAGGTAACTTGAAATGTTCGCATTTAAGATTGACTCTACCGGTATAAATGATTTGGTCGTCGGATTCTTTTTTCGCAGGTTTCATACTTTGGTAGCGAATGTTAAACAAGGACGAACACTCACCGAATATTATTGAGCGTTGCTGCACGGCCTTGTCAAAAATGAGATCTGTCGTGTTGTTACGCGGGATAAAGTTGAAGTATCGTGTGTGTTCGGTTACACCAAGCTTTCTGAGCAATAAGCGTACTCTCCAGGCATCATTTTTGTGCTTCAATTTGGCTTTGAAAACATCTCCGTAACGTTTGTACCACGAATCGAAGATTAGGCCGGCATCAGGGTCATAATGAAACTCCGTGATGCTGTTGGCGTTCGAGTCGACTGAATTTGTATCTGGAACGGAATTTGGTGGTTGAATTTTAAGTTGCTGCTTCAGTGTTTACACGTAATTGCGCCGCTTCAAACTGGTTTTGTTGTTGCAGCAAAATTTATTTCAACGCTTCAGCAGTTGTTGTCATGATTCCGTGGGTTCGGGCGTCGCCGATCTGTCGTGTCTGCCTACTGACCCGCTCCAGCGCCTAGTGCCGGAAAAAAGACAGAAGGGAACACAACACTATATTTCGAGCGTGAGGACGTGCGAGTGCGAAAATACGTTGGCCTCTATCCATTTATTTGAAGGACGCTGTCTGAAGTTGGTTCAATGCCGACACATGCGGTCTGGCTTTGGTACGGGGCTGTGGCGCGCTGTATATTGAGGGGGCGTTGTCTCACCTTGATCAACTCTGACTCGCGCTGCCTGGGCTTGCTACAAGGCTGTGAAGCGCTGCGTATTGAGAGGGGATTGTCTGACGTCTATCCAATGCTGACGCACGTTGTCTGGCTTTGGTACGAGGCTGTGACGCATTGCACATTCAGGGGGCGTTATCTGTCTGGTCAGTATCTAGCGGGGCTGAGGGTCTGAGCAGATTTCGGGCATGCAGTGGTTGCTTTTGGGATCCTGACCTTCCTGATAACACCACTAAGAGATTCTCATCTGTTCGCGAGGAACAACCGAATTGACTGAGTTGCGGAACACGCTTTTGCAAATGACTTTGGTATTACCAGGTGACTCTGGTGAATCCTCCTTTTACGGACTTCATGCACGCATGTTTCCTGATACTTAGCAGGCAGGATGTTCCAGATATCCAATTATTTATTCATGACATAACACTACTTGTAAGAGTCCCATAAACGGGCGATTCGACAGATCTCATTAAAGCCAACTGGATTTGCAAATAAGTGTATTTCGACACTCGCGAACATTTGGTGGCGAGGTAAAAATAAGGCTCATGGGACTAATTTTAACTGATAATTCCAATGAAGGAGGGTTTTCGGTTACTCCTAAGTGGCCTTATGCCAATGGAATATTTTACCAGCTTTGATTAGCAATTAAGAAAACTGATACCACGGTTTCTTGGAAAAAAAACTTGACAAGCCGTTCATTCATTTTCATCGTCGGCGAAGTAGCGTAAACTGAGTAGAAGAAGCTTAGGGGGATGCCGCAAACCCCAGGTATTCGCTAAGAAAGTCTACACTCATATGCACACGACGGCTTTTAAAAATTTTGCCCGCATGAGGCTTCCAAACGATGTCTGGACAAGTACTCTGGCGAACCTCCACGCCTACTAGTTGTCGCGGAAATGTCGTGAATAAAATGCATGCTTTTAAATAAAGGTGATTCAGGCGGATTAAAACACCCGCTTCATAAGCTACAATCGACCATTCCAATCCGTTTACTGTGGAGCCTTCCGCGACCATGCCTAGCTGAAGTTTTCACTATGTACGAAGACAGCTGTGCAGTCCGGTCGAAGGAATCGACCGCATTTTCTGGACACATTGGAAATGCACGTTGCTATGACCCTGGCCCTCATTGAATAGACCAATTTGCCTGGTTCGCCAAAGTCCATATTCCTTTGAGAGGTGGCTGACGACCCACTCGTGCAACGCTTTGATGTAAGCGCCTAACCCACCTTTTTTCTGGCAAAGCGTTGACAACTTACCCGTGAATTTTTAGGCATCACCTGTATCCAATACAAGCAGGTTGGGAATGCTATTTGTATCATATGACTAACTCATACCATGACCTTGATTCGCATGCACGTATTGATTGGCATCAGCCGCTTGTGGGTGAACGGTTTGGTGTTCAAACTACTAGCCGAGAGGTCATGGGTTCGAAACATCCCCATAAGGATGAAACAACTGAACACTGCTTCTTGGCTCTTCAGGATGGACTGGTTTCATTTACAGAACAAAATCTCCTTTGAAAATTCCAAAACTTCCTCAGACTGCCAACATCTTGTAAGTAGCCAAAAGGAAGAGTAATTTCGAGCTCGAGGCAGCCAACCGGTTAACCGGAAGGTCGGTGTCCCTAGTCCAACCATTTCAATTAATCCTTTCTAGGCGTGGGTAACGTAGCCATAGTCTCTCCTTCGGGTAGCATGATACCGAAATATGTTAGAACTGAACTATTACTTATTATTATTATTATTATTATTATTATTATTATTGATGGGTATGACGAGATAAAAGCACATCTTTGGTGAGGATGTCAAGTCAGCTGAACGGTTAAAATTTGCTTCAAGTATTCCTCGAAGATGCAGCATATCCCATATACATAATCAGGGTCAAGCGGCCAATCTGAACGTATACCGAAAAGAGTGTCGGCACACAGCCGACAGCGGTTGATTGTTGCAATCATTCCCGCTTTATATAGTACTGGGAGTTCGCAGTTTTAGACCGTCAAAGCTTCTCCATCATGCTGTAACGTAATTTAGACCATATTCACCGTCGTCCTGAATTTTCCCATGTTCCCAATTAATTTCCTTACGATCCAATAGATCACCTGGCCTCTATTTTCTTATTCTTTGTTCAGCCGTAGTACCTTTTCGGTGCCTAACTGCCATGCCACAAGAAAGAAGCACGAGGCCTAGGATACTGCCAGGTTGCCCAAGCCTAGAGCGGATAAGTCGAGAGGCAGAGGTCGGGTTCAAAACACGGACCTCCCGGTCATTAAATTCACGCCCGAACCACTGAGCCACTTGTCCCCCAACCCAAGCTGACTTCAGTACGCCCTGGTTCTCGGAAGGGTGCAGAAGACAGGATTAGAGCAACATAAGCTTTTAACTACCCTCTTCTCATCCAGTTCTCACTGTGGGGCCACTACTACCAGTCTCAGAAGTCGACGTTTTTTTACAAAAACAACAGTATGCTGAACTCCACCGTCGCACTGGGTGCGCTACTGAATAACACGAACGTCAACAGATCATCCAGTGGCAAGCGCCTTAAAATGGCCGGAAACGTTGCATTATGCCCAACTTCTCACGAGGTTAGCTAAGTGCATCAAACTAACTGTGCCAAGGGCTATAGTGAGTATTCTCAGGACGGCATAAGGGCTCGGGAAACCCGAAAAGTTTTCGACGGCCTTGCCACCCGTGGTGGTCAAGCGGATGATGAGACACAAGTGGCACCCTTGATGCATCTGCGAACATCACAAAGCAAAGTTGTTGTAGACCTAGCCGTAACTACGGCTAGTGACAGTGAAGACGAGAGACACTTGCTACTTGATGGACCGGTTCTTTATGACACGACGAACTAGTATGGGTAGTAAGGTTGCGATTGCAATGAGACCTCAGCTTGGTTCTATGCGTGGCCAGTAAAATGAAGGTGCATTTTCGAATTTCTTGCGAAATATAGACGAACTGATAGGTTAGACATGACACAACGAAGTCCTTCGGCCGAATTTGCTACTATGGAGTTCTTCACGAATCAGATTAGAAATCCAAATCCAGCAGTGTGAAGCCAATTAATATGCCCTGCATGCACAAAATCTTAGTTTGAAGGTTTGCTCACTTGCATCAATTGCATAAATCGCAGTTAGACAATCTAAAAGATGACAAACTTTCTGCGTTGCTGATAAAAGTAGAGAGGTGCAGTTCTCACTCTGTTAGAACGTCGATTATTTTGCGTCTGAATAAGACGGTTTACAAGCCGAGTTCCGGGTTTGATACATGACATATTGTTGCACCTCCTACGTTGAAAACAAAGCCAAGTTAACTGTTTGACCGGGTATCACGCACCAGACCTATTGGCTGTTTTGTTGGGATAACACAACTGATGTCTAGTTGATAGTCAGTGACCTCGATACACAACACCAATTAAGTCGACAGTTGATAATGTGGTCGCTGGCTTGTTCGCTGAGGTGGGCAATTTGATCACCAGTTGAGGTGATGAAACGTTTGCATTCAAATTACCCAGCTCAGCGAACAAGCCAACGACCATCTACCCTACCTGAGCTACCAACAGTTTCCCCTATAGTTGATAATGTTGTTTGGTTTCAACAGGAAGGCGTCCGAAGTGTGCATCAATTGAAAACAGCCATGCGAAAATCGGTGCACCAGCAACAGAGGAAACTTCATTTAACCTAAATAAAATCAAAAGAACTATTTCCTTCAAGATGTTGAAGAAATTCACCCTCAGTATCTGACTGCGAAAGCTTCAGAGGTAAACTGGTTTGAGAACATCTCTCAAAGATTTTACCAGAAACCATTGTCAATTTGGGTGTATGCTTTTGTACCAGCCGAATGCTGGAGGACATTTAGATTGCCAATACCAGAATCATGCCAGTGGAATGTCCTCTTATTCCTCAAAGTTTGTTCAAACTGAGTGACCATACAGTTTGCTAAACATACCGGTTGGACAACCTTTTTAGATGTTCACATCACGATTCATAGTAGTCAGGTAAAGTTGGATGGATTGGACATGTGTTACGCAAGTGGGAACACCGTCTACCGAGACGAGTGATGTTCTCCGTGCCTCCTTAAAAACGGCGCCAACCGTGAGGTGGAGAACGTATGACTTGGCAGAAGGGCGTGAAAAATATCGCGAAGAGTTTGGAGGTTGTTGGTGCAATACATCCTCCAGGATGTGTTCCCCGTGACTCCGCCTGTACTTAACTGGAGACATGGCAAGAAATGGCGGCTACTCGATGTCAGTGGCGTTCGTGCCGTCAATTTCTTTCCAGATTGTGTGATTGAGCGCTTGGAGGCGTAGGCACCTCAGAATGCTTGAAATGGGACAGCACTAGGTCGCCTCCCTCCCTCACACTTTCTCTTCTTTTCACTCTAGAGCTTTGAACATAGTTAGACGAACCTTAAAGTTGAACGGCAGTGAAGCATCGGTGTCAACAATGATGATGATGATGATGATGATGATGATGATGATGATGATGATGATGATGATGACGATGATGATGATGATGATGATGATGACGATGATGATGATGACAGAGGTTCGGCCATACGCAGACTACTCTCCACAAATCTCCTAAACGTACCTAAATCCACTGAGCACAGGCGTGACTGTTAATGCTATATCAGCAGTACCTTAATTAGCGACCAAAGTCGAACTCCAGTCTCATGGACTAGCCTCGTATTCGAATGCTCCGAAAATATGTCTGAGTGTGCATGAAAATCGTTATGTTGTGATAGCAAGTTGCCTACACTCATATACAGTAGATAAGACTGATTTGTATGCCGTTGCTGAATCCGAATTATCCATTGCTTTGTCGAGGCTGTTGGCTGAAGATTATACAAACTCGTTCGTCAGACCGGTTGATGAATACTCAATTCCTTTACATGGGATTAAAGGCATCTTTATTCCCAATCCGTTACCGTGGTTGGACCATTTGTGACGTGAGTGCTGATCAGATTCCTAAATACCCACTTTATAGGGTAGGTAGACTGGTTCTGTGAAAACAAACAGGCTTCATGTGAGCCCGATGAGAAGCCGCACAGGCGAATGTGATGTATTTCTAAACTTAGTGCGTTTGGATACCCAGAAATGGACAAATTGCCAATGATGAAGAACATAGCGACGTCAGTAAAACTCTGAAGATGCTGAACCTGCGGATGTGACGGTATGGCAGCAAACACTACTCTCCCTGTGTCACCCGTTTCTCTATTGCTAGAAAGTGGTTCGTTTTCGAGAGTCTTAGACAAGTAGGGTTGCGCTGTACATCGGGGGAAAATAGCGGTATTTTATCAAAATGCAAACATCAGTTCTCATTGGTTAGCGTGAAGCTAATGTTCATCCTATTGCCACTGCACTCAGACGTGCTAACAAACCTCGAGAGACCTCTTTAGTTTTGCCTGCGATCGTCTTCTTTTAGATTTTTATTTAGATCCACAGATTCAAAGACACCAACACATGCGTAGAACAAAATTAGAAGGCCAGAGATAGGAATGGGGCGACTTTCCGATTCACATTCATCAAATCCTTCCTGACAATCACCACCGATCCCTGACAATACCTCAGCTAATGTACAACCATGAATCGCTCACTTACAAGTAATGTTATGCTCAGTGGATATCGTTTCCATTTAGCAATAATCTACACTAAAAAACCCATGGCTTACCCCCAAGCTTCCGAATCCAAGTCAGTAAATGATGGTATGGTGTCGGTGGTCGAATTTAAATTTCTTGGAGTATCAATAGGCCATTGATTTATTCGAAAAATCAATCAACCGCTCTGAACTGGCCAGCACCTCGAATTGACCCAATTGCAGGACATGACCGTGCAGAGTATGGGAGGTCGTAGGTGCACAAATCTAGCGGTTTTCATTCTTGGTCGTGATAGGTTCTGGACGCTGTCGTATAGGTGATTGAGTTAAGCTCAGTGGTGCATGAATCACCAGAGGATAAAACGGAAAAACTCACTAACCCAACACACACAAACCAACTTCAGCCACTCAGTAGCATACGTTTTGATTGGTGGCGATTATCATACCAGGTATTGCAGAAGATATGAAAATTTGAATTCTTTCATCATTGCGGAGAACGATTCGCAACTTTCGAGTCACTTCCTGTAGTCTCGATCGGAGTTAAACTGTACCCGAAATTGATTGATTTGTTTTGATCGACTTGCCGGAGGAATACAGCAATTAGATGTAGAAAATAAGTAAAGCTTCCCAGGCTAGGGTTTGATGGGCTATTGATTTGTTTTGATCGACTTGCCGGAAGAATACACCAATTAGATGTAGAAAATAAGTAAAGCTTCTAACAATACCGGTTTGCTCAGTCTCTCTTTCAGCACTCAGTAACCAGCTGGCTCTCTACAGTATCATCAGCCCACAGCCTAATCTAATACTTGAGCTTTACTGCGAAACTTATGGTGTAAAATCCACTTACGTAAGGATCAGTTGTGCCGATAATGCTACACAAACTTCACGCAACATTCGCAACTATATCGGTGTTAGAAAAAATTCTAGTCCACACATTCAGGGACCATCGACCCTGGCAATCGGTCACAGTTAACTTCCAGCCAGTTCCGCAAAGTCCGCAGTCGGCGTACCATCATCACATATATTTGTTGACCACCATACTACTTGCATTCCAAAGGCCGGATAGAGCCATCGGTCCACCAGACTGACAGCTGTGCAGCACAACCAAGTGAGATGAAATGATTGGGCGTAAACAAGTGGTAGATGCAGAATACTATGTCGGATGATCCTAAGGAGGAGAGAACAGTAAACCGAATCTCAAGAAGCATTCGATGGTGCATTTCATTATTCGAAGACTTCTGTCAAAGTATTTTGGTCAAATTTTTGGGATATGGTGACGATGCGTTGGAAGTGCATCTTTATGGATAGATCAAATGATTGCGCCATCCTCCTGATCAACCATTTTTCACAGTAGAATGAAGTCACACTCCCAAAAAGCCCATACTTTTACGGCGTAGTTTCTTCTTGAACTTGGACACAATTATAGCTCTCTGTATAAGATAGAATGAAAAAGGCACCATCAAGAAAATTCTCTGAGGTCACGACCGCAGAAAGGACTTCTCGCTACAGAGATACCAACAAAACGCGTAAATTTCACAGCATATATGCATAAGGGGGGAACGACAACAAATACCAACAAACAAAACAACAACTAGTGATCCAAACGTGTCAAGAATGTAGCATACCGCGTTTAAGTGTAGAAAAACGTGAGAAGCCATTTTGATTGTAGTCAGGGGATGTGTCATACACACTCTGAATTTCGAATATTGGCCTCATAACCAACTAAAAATGTTAGGTACGAGTGCTGCATTTCCACATAACGACATTGTGATCATTTGCGTATGCCTCCCATTCATACATTGACTCATGGAGGTAAAACAGCATTTGAGAACCTGGTGTGAGGCACCGGACACCCAAAATTCCTTCAGCCGGCCAAGAAGCTACCACTACTTCGGTAGAACAGAGTACTCTGACTAAATCAGGATTCGTTCGCATGCCTGGGCCAATCGGCTAACAGGTTCTACTTCTAGAAGAAGTCATTTAGGGAATCGTACACACGAAGCAACAATGAATTACGACTGGAGAAAGGTGAGCGAGTTCACACCCAGCCTTTGATGCAGTCTCCCTAAGGCCGCATAGTACAATGGGTACCTGATCTCACTGTAGTGGCCGTTTCGATGTACTATAGAGTTTGTGCGTGTGTGTCCGGCCGTCAATCCACCACCCATCTGGTGCGTGACTTTAGTGGCTGATTGGATGCACGCGTGCGTGTCTATCCTTCAATATATCAGAGAACTGTTTGTGGGACGATTGAAAATGTGACTCAGTTGTTTGTGTGCCCGCTACGGGGTGGACCTGCTTAGCCACGTGTACACAGGACAGCCATGCCCCCTACCTACGTGTTTTCTGATTTGATTTCAATTTACAGGGCTTGTCATGATCAGCAGGTCTGACTGAAGCTAGGAGGACTGTATCAGCAACAAGCGACCCAATGGCGTGCGCAGACCCCTAAAACGCTGAATATCGAACAGCTTAAGCATTGAGGACTGGCAAATCGCAAAAGACCGAAAAATGAGGAAGGCCTTTGCAACAAGAAACAATTGGACCCTATCCCAGCTAATCCGAAACAAAGGACCTCAATTCATTCCCAGGAACGTTGTCTTGAACTATGGACTGAAGGACACTTCAGCTGGGCCCCATCAACTGAACTCTAGGTTGCACCAAATTAACCCGAGTGAAACGTTGATACCAGTCCGCCATCCAGAAAGAAAGTCCACTATGCGATCTGATTACTTCATCGCAAAAAAGCATCTGGTCCAGGTAGTTTGTATCCTGCCTCCTTAAAAGACGATAGTGAGTCCCTCTCAGTTATCCTGACAGCCTTACTTCAAAGTACTTGAAATGAGAAGAGAATACCGACAGAATGGAGCACCTCGTCGGTGATTTCTACTTTCAAAAATACGGCGAGAAGTCTTGCGAAAGCCACCTGGGCACAAGCTCATAGAGGGCTGGATTCACGAGAATCCAGCTGGGTTTTGCCGTGGCCGGGGTTGCATCAGTCATGTTTTCACTGTGCGACAAGTACAGAGACTGCGCTACTTCTTCCGAAGAACACAATTATCGTCTTTCATAACCTCAAACCTGATATCCACTTCAATGACAGAAACTATGGCAGTGTCTAGCGATGAAGGATCTTCCCTCTGTATTCTTTTTTCTTATAGAGGCTCCTATGCCCCCTCCAGTGGATGCGTACGTGTCTAAAACAAGTTCTCTCTTGAGTTCACCACATCCGGTGGCGTCAGGTATGTAAGGGTGCTTTCTGCCGCCCTTTCTCTTTGCCTTCGTAATCGGTGTGTTGCCCACCTCTAACATCTCGGGGGTCTAAGTAATCACAAGGCGTTCTCTCATGGACATAGTACGCTGACGGCATTGTTGTCCTTGGATCACACTCTTTAGAAATGCAAACTATTCTGAATAACCTGAATAATTCTAATGAACAATTAGGTGTGTCTTTTGTTACTGGGTAGGATCAAATCCAAACCTTATGATGCAGGTAAACCGGTCTATATTGTAGATAAGTTCGTCTGTCTGGGCTGCATAGGGCCCGGTGGGCTGGTGAAAGATGAAATCCCTTTTCCAACTGGGAAGGCCACGGTAACATTTACCAACATCCGACATTTGTGGCGCTAAGTGACATCAGCTTGATTGTCAAGGGTAAAGTATAGGGCGTCCCAATTCGTCCTATTTTATAGATCGGAGTGGTCGCTGAGTGTGGGAGATCTTCGGTGACTCTCTGTGTTTGATAACTGGTGCCTCCGAAGCATTGCGCGAATCGGGTGGGAACATTAGATCAGCATTACTGAGTTACGCCAGATAATTTTCGGGAAAGTCAACTCTCTCTCGCTGGATCAACTAGTTACATTGTACAGATTACACCTGTTGGGCTATTCATTTCATACGTCAGAAGACTGTTCGTCTCTTGGAGACCTCTTCGACCGGTCTTGCGTCGTATGAAGACGAGCCAAAGGCGGTCAGTCCATGATTTGCCAACGAAGCATAAAAGTCTTCACTAGCCAACCCAGTCGCGCTGATAACTGCTGTCTTCCCGGACAGGGGCCACGGAATGAGACAAACCAGTGATTGTTGAGTCTGACAGATACCGGTGTGTCACGCAACCTACTGCGGGTTCGCAACAAACCTATCGCTTTCACTGTATAACTCTCACTCGTTGCAGTACCAAGACAACCGGACCAGTTTATCGTCAATATACAGATCAGAACATCATCTCCAACTCATGGCTTTCATTCTCTTATTTTCCTTATCCCCGGTGAATGCAGCTCCAGCAACTGGAATCACTGTACTTGGGTGCATGGTATGCGAGCTAAAATGAACTCCAGCAATCGGGAGAAAGTCATGCAACGGCTAGCCGCTCAGCAGTTATGAAAATTTCAAGGATAACCGACAGCATCAGGTATGCCTTCATGCAGCCGAACAAACTATCCTGGAAGAGAACAGAAATCAGCCTGCGTACAGGACTTCGGATGACCAAAGCGGCGACCTAATTGGCCCTAACTTGACTGCTAAACATGGTCCGACGAAGGATAGAACATACTGAGACGAAGAGAACAGAAATTAGCCTGTGTACAGGACTTCGTATGACCAAAGCGGCGACCTACGTGGCCCTAATTTGTGACTGTTAAACATGGCCCCGACGAGGTCAGAACATTCGGGGGCTCAAATGTTTTAACCACTAATGTGTTCGACAAATACTTAAAGTCCTTCGACCGAAAAGACTGCCAAAGACGAGATTCGAAAACGCTGTATTGATATATTGCGCCCATTTTGGGTCCTTTAACGATGACGTCCACAGAGAACCGATCATTCACTATACGAGAGCGATGCTAAATTCCCAAATAAACTTTGATGCCTATATCACACCATCGGTGTTGCCGCCTCGGAGGGCAAATGAAAACATGGCCCAGTGCGGACTTCACGCAGTATAAGACGTCGAGGGTGGAACACGCACAATGTCCGATTTGCACAGACCTGGCAGACGCTTATTACCAGCTTTTATTCGATACATTTCTGAAGCCCACTGATTCTGATTCAGGATGTCGTCGTACAAAATGGAAAGTCCAAATAACTATAGACCGTCTTTAGGGGTCAAAATATGCTATAGCTCATTAATGGGTTGATGATGTATGCGTGCTTGAGCGTCATTCCGAGTGTAACGTTTAGTGTGGTGCTTTTGAGTTAGAGGTGGCGGGAGGAAGATCATACGTTAATAGCCTTATTAGAAACATCTTAAAATCCCAGGAATGGGACAAATGAATGATCAGAAGTGTGAGATCTTGAAATTTTCAGCAGATATTTCGACTTGTAAGTGAAACCAACCTATATGGAGTAAAGTGTTGAAGCACCGTACAGCTGTTTCATCTTCACTGTGGATTGTCAGCATGGCCCGTCTGTAGACATCCCTGCACCACATGCATCGCTGTGCAGGTCACCGCCACGCACTAGATCACGAGATTTGTTTTTTTCTTACACTCACAATTCACGCCACAGAATCGTGACTCACTTGACTTACAGTCAAACCCTAGATCCCAAGACTCGCCTTCCTTCTACACGTACAAATCACGACACACAGGGGTGACTCATCTCACACTGACCGCCTACCGTCTGATAAGGTAGCAACAAGTCATGTGCTGACATCCAAACACACGTAAACGTTCCTGCATATAGGATAACAGCACAGCAACACAACTCAACAGGGCTACGCATGTCGCCCAACTCGGAGCATAGCCGCTCAGGACTTACGGAGCTTCAATCACGGATATTCAGGAAATACGTGTGCAACAGCGAAGAAGACGCAAAACCTGCATCCGGACTTGCAACAGGATTTGTCAACCTGTATCTGCAATACGACGAGTCTCTTGTTCGCATATATGCCTATTGTAATAATTTTACTCAACAAGCTGACATTGTTAATGCTCCCCGTTTTTTCTGCTCATATAACTAATTTTCGGGTTCCAGTAGAGCAGTAACACGTCTTCCAAAATCAAAGAATTTCGAGCCACTACCAATCATCTATAAGTAGCCCATAAGAAGAATAAATTCAAGTTATGAGTGAAACTTCAACCTGAAAATTCCTCACTTGATGAATCAGTCAACACGTGGTGTGGACCTCACGAATGAAGGATACGTGACGCTATATCTTACCTAATTGCGAGTTAGTCACACTGCTGATCAGCCGCCCATAAAACTCCTTGGACTATTGCTTTACCCTATGTTTTCGGTTGCATAACCTACAATTCGCACTATTGATCAGGTGGCTGTTGATCTGTTCGCCGAGCTTGGCAATTGATTTGCAAACGTTTCGTCACCATTCGAGGAGATATCTTCAGTGCGCACTTCTTCAACAGCGCACTGAAGATGTCTCCTCGAATGGTGACGAAACGTTTGCAAATCAATTGCCAAGCTCGGCGAACAGATCAACAGCCACCTGATCAATTACCAACCAATACACCAGAGCTACCAATATTCCAACACATTACCAATTCGCACTATATCTGAGGCTTTGCCTAACATATCACAAAGTGCGCATTTATTGAGTTTGACCCGCATGCCAGGATGGTTCACGTTGTCCTGAGAAACCTAATAATGCTGCAGGACAGTGTATCAGTAGTAATGGTAAAATCGGCCGTTTCATATTAGAAATACCGAGTGATTTTGACAGCTCCATATTGGAAGCCACCCTTTTTATCGTCCCGGTTTTTTTCGTGTTCACCGGATAGTGTGCTTATGCCTGGCTGTTGCGATCATATCCTGTCTGGCCTCATTTAAGATGAAGATAAGTTAACTGTGCCACCGTTTTGCTATCAACACAGGATCAAGTTTCCTGGTTGCTGCTGTGACAATGCTTCAGTGTCTCAGTGTCCATAAAAGATTCGCCAACAAGGAGCACAACGGCTATATTGCGAACAAACAAGTGCAACAGTTACAAGAGACCTCATGACATTTCAGTGGCACTTTCGACAGCGATCCAGACTGTCTGATCGGTGTTTAGCGAACACCCATCGTCATCCACTGTTCACCTATGAATTACCTGAACACCTGACATAGTCGGTCGTGCTTCTGTTGCGTGCTCGAACACTCATCGGCCTTTGCTGAATCAATTGATTGCCGGCTTCTTTATCAAGATTTTGGTTGAGTTTGAGGGTCTCAGTAGGTTTCGGGCATTGTGGGATTATTTCCAGGAATCTGAGCTTCCTGACAGACAAATTTATCGATTTTTGGTTTAAATCAAGAAGCGGGATATAAAACTGACTTCGATGCGGCAACTAAATACGAATTAGCCAGCTAACTAATTAGAAGGTGTGTTTTTAAATTCAAATTTTATCTGATGGATTGAGCCCTTTCGACGGACAGCTCTGTACCTCAATGGCAAATCGATTCACCTCCACTCAGGATGACTTTGAGTGAGCCAATTACAATGCAACCCAGAATCTGACGCGTCATGACCGGAGCTCGATTTTGTTCCTTTATACATAGTCATACAGCAGTGATGGTTGTGGCACGTATGACCAAAACAGTATAGCATGTGAAAAACGTGCTGCGTCGTGGGATCAGAGCACAAAAAAGTTTCCGTAACTAATACAGAATAGTGAATAAGCAAGGGCTATGAAAGGGTAGGGAAATAAGAGATACAGTAGCAGGACGCATGGGACTGAAACCTTGCGCGCCATCACAGCTCGAACGTTGCGGGACGAGTTTATGAAGCCCTTGTGTGAGGTTGTGCTGGTAGTTGATTCCAGGGAAATCACCTGCGATGAAGAGTTGCCGTTCGGAATCCTGCAAGAGAATGTAAAGTACGTTAATGAACCAAATACGCTAGATGGGCTCAGTGGTTCAACAATGTGGATGGTCATTCCTTTTCATCTTGTTTTGGCAACGTGTGGACTTAACCGTAACCGTATATTCATAGTAGTCGTTAACCCATGGATGATTTCCCCTATTTCTCTAAGCTCTCACCTCTTGGGCATAGCTAACGCTGATGGAAACATATAGATGCCACCAAACAGACTTCCTATTGACTACACTCCACTTGTGATTTGAGTTAATTTTTTTCCTCCATTCTTCTTGTGTGCTAAGGTTGTTCCTATATGTTTATTTGTTGTTTCCATTCTGTGCTTATATATCCTCCACTTGTATGCGACGTGAACGTTAGTCAATCACTGACTTTCATCAACATATTGGCTCTTTTTGGAGCTTCGCAGTGTTCCTGGTTCAATACGTTCACGTGATCTTCTTCATGCACCGGGAATTCCGTCTTAATTTGACGTGAACTTTGGAAAGCCACAGTGTTTCCGATTTACTTTATTTACTCAGGATCTCTTCGGGAATAAGCGTTAACCCGGTGTACTGCAAATGACGTTACCCCCAAGTGTTGGTGTTTACACCATTTCATCATGGTTCACGGTACCGCATGTTTAGTAAATTGGTTCGGCTTCTGAAGTCATACTTAAAGTGGCCCATCTGATCGCTGGACACAATGACAAGCTTGTGTGCAACCAAAAGACGCGAATTTATGGGAGATTTTGTTCACAATGTAGACCACCAGCTGTACCTATAAGCGAGTAGTTTAAAGGATGCAGAAGAATGTTCCTGGTTGCAATTGAACCAGTCTATCCTGAGGAACTTACCACAGTACAGAGTATCTACGGGAAAATACATAAATCAAACAGTGGCTTGATTCTGGGCTATTTCACCAGAGCAAAACACGACAGGGCCCCGTCTGGAACCCACTGGATAGGAAATATCGGAAGAATACACCAATTTTCCAGAAAAAATGCAATACCAAATAAAATTGCCGTATCCATTAAGCAGAAATTGAACATCACGGACGAAACAAGGGCGACAGATACATGGATTAGGTGTGCTCTTATATTTGTTGATCGCTTGCTCGACTAGTTACCATGGGCAGCTAAACTTCCCTTTGGAATATAATGTCGAGGAATTAATTTCTGGGGCTACATGTTGACCAGATACCGGAGACTGGAATGAACACTGTCGCACCATCCGGCTAACTGAAAAAAATTAACCACTGAAAGTTCGACTTGGTTAAAACAGAGTACTAGCAGACAGGCGTATGTGACATAAATTTCCTGCCCACGCCTAATGATTCTTGTGTCACCGAATTCCTGATACCCGAGTAGTCTGATCACTTTATCTACGTTCCAAATGATATGCTGGATTTGCTTTTTGTCAAGCAGTACATTTGGTCAGTGAGACTGTGAGGTTATCCGACTTTTAAGTGGAAATACGGCTCTTGTTCCCTTGAGTGACGCGTATTTCTTCACGAGAAATTAGTTGCGACGATAACTTTTCTGAAAATATTTTGAATTCGACCCCTTTGGAACAAAAGTCGGTTTAGTGCGATTTGATGCTTAAAGTGAATTTTTTTAAATGAGCACTAGTGAGCAAAAATCCAGGTACTACAGAGGCGTTTTACGCCGGTTGGCTGAACCTGTATTGTTTCGTTGTTTTGGCAATTTCCACTACTTAGAGGCACTTCGGATTCTGTGGCTAGGATCCTGAGAAATCATAGAAAAACGATATTTACAAAAAAGTGCACGTTGAACTTATTATGTTTCGTGTGCCCTAAATTATCAATGACGCACATCCAGTTGGCAAAACATAGCACTATTCGATGCTACCTACCACTGTTGTCAGTAGCTAAAATTGTTCGCAGAAAATTGCCAGGAAGGGAATTCAACTAAGCTGACCAGAAGGATACTTCGAAAAGATCTTATTATACGTGGACTGCATGGGGAAGACGCAGCCAGACTACCGAAGAAGGTAGGGCTTTTTACACCCGACCCGTCATCTACGCTATGAAGTTTCCGTGAGTCTGGAGGGCCGTCCAAGTAAGTGCTGACTGAATCCATCCATAAGGAGGATTTCCTTCAGTACAAATATCACCCTGGTGAATACTCAAGAGAATAGCATAGAAGTATGGCGTTCTCGGAAGTCAACGTATATCCATATACGCTTTCATGTCTATGGCGAGTGGAAAGGGTGGGATATCGCTTGAGAAAAGCTGGAGGAATGTCCTAGGTGACATCAGCTAAAGGTTTCACGAAACACCCGGAAGCTGCATAGAGCCGTTTCAAACAATTCAATTTATTGACTATAGACCGTGTACAGTAGGGACATTGGTTCCAGATGCTACGGAGAGCAGAAGAGTACGGGAGATATCGCCAAAGCCTTGGAGGCGACGGCATGTTCACAAAGTTCAGAAATTGGGTAGCTACGCATTAGAGGCGGCCTGGGTGCAGCACATTCAGCTGAAGAACTTCCTAAACGAGAGATTCAGTTGAGTCTCTCGTGAAAACCCAATTGATTTGCAAATGAGTGTATTCCTCAAGCATATCTTCTTCTGCTGCTTACATCCATAATTTCCTACGGCCGGGAATGCAGATGTTTCTGCTGACACACTGTCTAAACCCTATATTTTGGCTGGGCGGAAATCAGTCCCAGAAAAGGACCTTTTCCCTGCAAGCGATTTTACATCAGCAAACGAAATTAACACACAAAAGCCCGGAAAAACGACAAAGCATGTCTGTATCATGAAAGAGTTGTCTGTATTGTTTGCTAGCTGACTGCAGAATATAGTGGAAGCCTCAGATTACCTAAAACTCTCCCACAATGATCATCGAATGTGACTTATTGCTTACGAACGACCGCATAGTGATACTGACGGCGTTGAGACCTGATGGATTGCTATATGAAGGAAGTACATGTGACACACTTTAGTGGTGATAGCGTCCGGGAACCAGTTTACTCACCAGTTATGATTAGGTCGAATAAAAGAATAACAATGCACGGTTCATTATGGCGAGTATGCAACTGAAAGCAGTATAACGGGCTTGTACACTTACATGAAATACCAACTCTGCCCTGAGAACTAGTCACCCTAGAACTGTTTGTGCACATCTAAAGACGATAGATTTTTATTACAGATTGCTACAATGGGCACCTTGAGGTTAGGGCGCTGGCAGCTATCCACGCAACAACACTCCTCAAATGATTACACTCGAACTTTGCTAGGCATGGCATTTCCGAACTGAAATAACGGACCGCGTTTTATCAGTAAGGGTTCTCTAAAATTCTGTAGAAAGTCCGTAGGACTTGAATATTGCACTAACGGCCGGCCGAACCATAAAACACAGCCGGCGGCTAATAGTAAAGTATATTCTGCCCACAAATCAGGACAAGACCTATTAAGTTACAGAAAGCGTACAGTGCTTCTGAATCCATTCGACAAAGCTGTAGAAGATTTTCGAAGAAGGAAGGAAACGATACGAAAACTGCAGTGAGAGTAGAGCACCTCGGGGTGACAATACGACAGCCATGGGAATTCGGCCGTAAGTCTATTGATCAATCATCGGAGCAGTTCAGAAAGTCATTCAGCTACAAAGGTCTGCTTGAGTCCGCAGCGCGAATAAACGGTTGGCGTACATCAAACAAACAATCGTTGACTGAAATACAGGACTGCAAAACCAACAACAGCCAAGCGCACTCGAACGGTGACCACATACGATTCTCGGTAATTTGATAAAACACGGCACTTGCCCCTGGAGAGGACTGAGAGCTTTTGTTAACTAAAGCCCAGGTTCACAACGTATTCACTCATTCTAAAGTTCAGAGTAAGGCTGAGGAAAACCGAGAAATCAAATCAAAGCTGGATAGCCATTACGACTAACTCAAAGGACGCACGTCAACAAATGAAGAAGCCCGGCGACTTCCAGCTAAACTAGTCGATACCCCAGATCAATTCGCCTGCCGCAATAGGTTGAAAGCTGAAAGTAGTAAACTATTAGGGAAACGAGGGAGTTGTCATAATAATTTCAGTGGAGTATCATTCGAAAATGAATCCACTCCCAAATGACAGTGAAAAATCGAACCTGGCCCAGTTTGGCAAACTATAATTTGATAGAAAACCAGATATTACGGAGCTCAGAGCTGCTTTCCATAAATGGTCAGATATCTTAATTTTAATGGGACTGCTTGAAGCTCATAGGTTCACTAACACTGAAAAGGGGTGGCTGCAAAACACACGAGCAAGCAGAACTTTGAGGTTTATACTGGGAGACCGGAAAAGCCAAAATTGTTGCGACGTGGGTACTTGATATTTTGAAGCACATTCTCCGAAGGAAAATTTACAGTTAGCGGTTATCGTGGAACACACTACAGAAAGTTCGCACATGCTCTTCTGGATCGACGTGGCCTACTTATTCACGAATATCCTATTCCAAACCAGAATAGATTCAGTTGCGCCTTCTTCTCCAGACATCCTGGACAAAAATGTATCTTATTTGATTGCTCTCGATAAGAGAATTCTCCTATTTACGTATGATATCCACCTTAACTTTGTAAGTGTTGCTTACAGATGGCATCAGTATGGAGAGCTCAGTGAGACCAATGTTAGCTGAGAATGGTTAAGAAGCACTCTAATGATGACGTCACCAGAATTGCACGACAAAAAACTAGGAGTTCAACGTTCAACGCAGCTCCCAAAATTTATCTGATTAACCGATCTTCATGTTTGTCACTTTACTTGTAGGTTGTGCTCAGCAAGGAGACGGCGCAGAGCTTGATTTTATATTCACCTACTTCACTTTAGGTCACTCACGGGCGTATTTGCGTTTCTACAAGTCTGGCTGTGAATAGACCGCTTGTCCCAAACTTTTCGATAACAAAAATAAGTGAAATGGTTTCATCCTACGGTGTGTATCTGCTTGTTGCCCTGTTCAAACAGTCCAGTTGATTCAACCGGTAATCGGTTCCTCTTGAGGTCCTGAAATTTTCCGTACAAAGGGTTGGGAATTTCACCAGAATTTCTTGGCGGAAATGTGTTAGTGGTTCAAACAGCGCCAGCAAAGCGCAGGAGGGATCAGTCACATGAGCCCTCGATAACAGAATACACCGTGTAGATTACAGTATAGCATTATATGCTCACAAAATACGTCCGTTTGTACGTTCATCGGTCGGCGGCCTGCTGGGCGCTCGCCAATTTAGCCCCCTGGTTTGGGTTGCTGTATGGGCTGTTTGCTAGCTTACGTTCACATTTTTGCACTGTGTCTTGTTGTATTATGCTGTGGTGGGATTCCTCTTATTGTTTATTGATTGTATCGTGTTTGATGTGGACTTCATGCATAAATATGCAAATGGCAACTACAAGATTTTGGACACCCCGAAGCGCTAAGGATACAATATTGCTAAGGCGGCTCAGTGACCAGTTATGTGCTGACCAGGCTGAAAAGTGGATAGCACTTACTAACCAGATTTCTTTGTTTCAACTGAGTTTCAATTGTGATTACTGAGGGCAAACTCGAAAGTTTCGTTTTTTACGTGGCCTTGACCACTAAGGGCCATTAGTTGTATGTACTGGTGGATTTAAATCTGTCCCGTTCTGTCTCCTCTTGCTTTAAACCACCGGGTTTGAATCAGTCAGGCAAGTTCATTCGGTCACACATGTGGGGGTCCACTGGCGTCGTTCGATGTGACAAGCAAACCCGGAAACCGATGACAGTTCACCGTGACCTTGTGAGTATTCAAGGTCAAACATATGCACCTGCACAACGTGACCTAATGTGAGCCAACCGTCTCCTCTGAGTACAGAATCGTGCACTAACTCTGAGGGCTGCGTCTAAGTTTCGAGAAACAGACTAATTGTACAGACACTGATTCAATGAGGGACGTACTTTCAGGGATACGGTGAAGGTGATTTGATTCCTTCGACTGTCGAGCACCGAAAACAGGATTGGCGTTGCTTGTGGACCGAACAGAATTGTTCAAAGTGTGCCCTGGGTTGGTAGTTGAACCAAACCATTGTGATCCGGATCCATACAAATCATATTTATCTACAAGTCCCTGTTTTGTACTCGTATGTTGAAGTGCAGAACAGGAAGTCAAGGCGGATTTGTCACAAGCCGTTACAGCCGCAGATGAATCAGTGGCGACGGGACCTTGAAGACCAAACGAAGAGAAGGTACTAGTGTATTCTACAAATCCAGGACGACGCCGTTCAGCAGTAGGGATCAAGTGAGGAATACCAGTAAAAGTTGATCTAGCTTGTGGTGTCGTTCCAAGTAGTGACACGTGATTTGTAGATGATAGTGGTTGGCTGGAACAGTAACCAACGTTGACCGGAAATTGGAGAGTGAAGGTTGGTTTTTTGTGCAGGCTCACAGGTTGAAGCTTTCTTGCGTTAGGAATTCTGAAAAATGACATGAACGAAGCTAGGCGAGAAATTACGAATCGCAGTCCGAAACCGTGCTAACAGGCCTAGGAATGTATAAGGTGTTCATTAGTACACCAAACTGTAAAGACTCACCAATCACATACGGCGAAGGCTTTAGTATAACGAATAATTAACGAAGTGTCTCCAAATCAATCAGCTACCATTGTGCCGGATGGGGACTATTATAAAAAAACCAACAACCTGGAAACCAACCCCGCCCCACTTTTGTATTTAGTGTGCATATATATGAACTGACGTTTGTTTGTCTTTACCATTTCACCCATTTGGCCTTGAGGTCATCCGGCCATTTGTATCTGACTTTGCACGTGTGACTGTTGCACGCGGGAGCCTGTTTGCTCCCTTGCTTTGTACCTCTGTAGTCCAAGCGGACTGTTTGTTTTGGACGCGTATCTACTGTCGAGGTTTGTATAAATTGTGAATTTCTCTTACCCTAATAGTACCGTATAGAAACCCAGCTCCGACTTTGTTTTGCCTACCCGGAGGTTCTGGTATTACGCGCCACTCGAAGATACCGTTCGACCGTTACACATACAAAGGAGTTGTTTAAGAATTCAAGAGACAAAACAGAGGGCACAGTGGAAGACAACGCAAGAAGTGCCTTGGGAGCTCTTAATGGTAGCAGTGATGGTGAGGATGCCAGGGTGGTAGAAGCGTCGAACTGAGTGGTGGAAAACAACAAGGTGGATCAAAGTGCGCACATTATCCTGGGGTGTCAGGGCCAACTGGAAATAGACAACAGTCTAATCTTTGAGGTAGTTACCACAGTCATGCTTACAAAATACAGTGACCTCATCAGTAGGGACAACCCGTCGGATTTGTTCAAAACAACGTTTGGGACCGCGAGATTTGCATTTCGAGAAATCCAACAAGACCCTAGTTTTGTGACACTCGTAAGTGAGGTACTGATTTTTGTAACAAACCTGTTACTTTTGCCTACATTCTACATCGATTATCTGCTGACTCGGCCTGATATTTAAAGTTCACACAATGTGCAATGAAAGTGAGACATCACTAGGGGGCTAGTTTCTATTTTATTTAAAAAAAACATTGATTAAAGCGGGCGCTGCGCGACTTCCTGCACAGTCTTGGACTTGCCATTTTGCTTTGAGCTTTTTGAACGGTCATTCAAAATTCATTGCTTATCACACCTCCTGCCTGCATGTGTACCTTCAGGGGACGGTTTGCGAAAAATCCTTGAGTCTCATCGTTTTTTCACGACATTCCGATCCTTACGTTGACAGTCATCAGCAGATTCGCGTTGATTGGCCACTGTTTAATGGCATTTTTCAACTCAGCTCAACGAATTCCACTTCCTCTCTGATGCTTGGCAGCATCATAACAGGATCATCCGCGTGCCTGAGCTGTTTAGCTGGACTAACAGTCTCAGAAACGTGCTGTGGCGAATTTCTAAATCTGTGTGTATCGTGTTAATAATAAATCAAACACTTGGTGAGTCTAGAGAATGCCAGGATTATGTGAACGCCCATAAAACCCAAGCCTTTAACAAGTGAGTTGCATCATGGGCGACAAAGCAAACCGCACAAAAATCAAGAAACGTGTTTTTTTCTTTGGCGTCTCACTGTAATCAGATGCGTTTTTTTCGAAATCCACATCTACCCACGTTCCTCCGTTAGAGATCGCCAACTGCAGCGGTCTTTCAGCCTTTTGGAACGTGGTCTTGAGATGGTGCAGAGGTGCGAGATATGTGAGTTACTGTAGGAGAATCCGCATTGATTTTGGGCTTCTGTTCTTTGAGTTGATCTGACAACACACATCAACTGACGTATGTATGTCCAAAATTGCATCAAAGCTGTGCGTCGCAATAAGCACACAGCTGACTGACGGGTTTTTCAGTTTATTTAAAAACAGTCACAAGAACACGGTGACCAATTTGCTGTGTTAGAATGACCTTGGCCAAATATTGTCTAATACAACATACAGGTTCATTCTGACCGAAAACTGACATGACCTCCTAAGGAGACCGTCTATGTACGGACCCCACGAGGACTACCAAAGAATTGATGGGCGAAATGCATCCAGAAATGGTTAAGAAAATTTTACCAATTTCTGCCACTGCTGCCCAGAGGAGACCACTGCTCTTGGGAAGGAGATTGGATTCTGTTTGGTTGTGGCAAACTACGATGGTGGGACGCCTGATTACCCTTCAATGTGAAGAAGTCCGCGTCACGATGGAAGTGATTTCAAAGTTTGTATGTGTTAGAACACATGGAACAATCTGAAGAGCATCATGTGAACAGCTAAGGACAGACCATACTGATCTAGTTCAAAGACCACGAATAAGTCCTCCCAGAACCAGCTTCAGTAAGTTATATTTCGTGAAAAGTGGAGATTTGGTCTCTAGAAGCATCAAGTGCCCATATCGGGTTGGGACGAGCTGGTTAGGCACAGAACAATATGAAACGTAAGAGGACATAACGGATTTCTTTTAAAATCAAATACCCGACTCAAGCGTCGAACAAGGAGTTTTTCAAGTCCCCAGATAGGGACCTTCTTTCATGAAGGGCCGCTGTAATCAGCTGTTACACCTGGTCCTTACTGAGAGAAATCACCGCAGACAAAGTGGCGCTAGCCAAGAAATATACTTACCCGGATGGTAAGGTTTGTAATTGCATTGTATTATGTGTCGTGTATGCGGTGGTACCGGGTTGTTTAGCGTAGTGTAATCGTCGTTCGTAAGCAACCTGTTGAGGGTCATCACGTGTACCAAAAGATGGTAGTGTTGAGTTAGTAAGATATTGCTCATCCACACGTGAAACGGTATTCATTGTAGGCTGTTGTGAGACCTGAGTCAGTGGGTAGATGGAGCCAGGAGGTAACGTATTTTGGACTACATTCTGACTGTGCTGTCGCAAGTGTGGAAGTGGTACACGATCGGAGATATGCTCCATCGACCGCAAATGCGGGTTTTTTGTCGGATGGAGGTCGCCACCGAAAACTGAACTACCCACCGATCTTGGTGGAAGCGTACCGTCAAAAGAAGGCAATGATTCGGGTACGGACAAACATCTAGGACTCCATCTTGTGTGAGGAACTGGAGGTAACTCTGTCGTGCTCTAAAATGGAAGAAGTTAGTCGGTAATTGGTTTTAAAAAAGTCATCAGAAAACATGACATGAAATTGCATTTTTGATCGAAGAACGAAGTCTGAAAGTATCTCTGAATAGGAAAGTATATGTATGTTTCAACCCGGCTTTACGAGCTATCCGCGTTAGATAGACTCTTATGGTAAAATCCCTTCAGAACCACCAGGCTTCTGCGGTGATTGATTGAGGTTGTCCCACTAACTTCCTGTTTTTACACATTGCAGCATCAGAGCATCAGAGGAGTGACAGCAATTGCGGTACCTCTGAGCTTGCAGCGACCCAGTCACCCACATACTTGACTGTTCAACTCGATCGCTCACTGGATCGCGAGGCTTGTCTTTTTTCTCATACGCACAAACACGTCACACTAAGCTGGCTCATCGGACATCGATTGTCTGCACCGCCTAGTCAGCGTAGCAACGACTCATGTGCCGACGCACCCACGTATACTCACTGGGACCTACATAAAGGGAAACCGAATCCAGTCAACACACGGACTCGCGCGCGCGCAGGGAGCAGGACGCCAACCTCTCCCCAAGTCCACGGACAACCATGGAGTACGTGTAGCAGTCGAACTGCGGAGAAAAACACGTACCCGCCGTCCGGACTTCCACCAAGGGACCTCTCATATGCGATAAGTTCCCTTTTCGACCTGCTCCCATTCTCGCACTGTATTTATTTTTATACGTGTCGCAACCATACAAAAACTTCTATTAGTGCACATACACCTGAGCTGAACCGTATACAAAAGTCTAGCAAAGAGCATTGGTACAAGATGTTGGCATAAGAAAACAAACATAATAGCGCGCTGTTGTAGATGGCATCGGAGTTAGTAAATATCAGATATGGTGGACAAAACTGCTCGCTTGAGGGGACGTAGACGATCGGCTGCGGGACGTACATTAGTAAAGCGGGTCAAAAGCAAGTGGTCACATAGGGTGCTGATGTCTTACCGACATCATTTTCAGCGATTTGAATACCAGAAGATACACTCCTAGAGTAAAGCTATCGCGTCAGAAGCAACGGCGAATAATCATTCAGAGTCGAAAATGGTAAAAAAAGGTAAAGGTGGCCGTTTGATGGGAGGTGGGATAAAAATACTAAGTAACAGTTGTGTTGTGGTTTGTTGGACAACAGCCGAAGGTGAACAGCGATATGATTGAAATCTGAGTTATTGAAGAAACCGAGTCAAGTATGAATGATACCTTGAAAAAAGAGACTTTTCGTCCTTCGACCAATGTGTTGTCAGTTGCCGGATTGGTGTCAGGCATTGATTCGGCTCTCATGAGGGTTTTCGACTTCGATGGGGATTTTCGATGAAGTTCTTGAAGCTGAAAGGCAATCAGGCGAGTTTACTGCACTCTAAAACACTGAATTCACTACATTAGGTCATTCACATCTACTGGTTCTTACAATCTGACGATGCTGTCTGTCTTTGACGCACGGAACTACGTACTTATTCACTTAAGATGCAAGAAACTAAGTTAGCTGAAGCTTGAAGAGTGAAACACTGCGGACACGTGTTGACTGATTTATCAACATCTTTATCTGGAACGAAATATGATAGGTGGATCTGTAAAAACTGATAAGTCTGCAAGTCTAAGTTTACGAGTCTGGAAGCACAGGCAGTGTCTTCTTCCTATTTAGCACTGTTGTAAGCACAGCAAGTTCCACAAAGCCTTTGGGAAAAGACCAACGCCGGTAGATCCAAGATACAATGGACTAACAAAATGAAGCAGAATAAGAACATAACAATCCAATCACGAGATATCATCAATATGAAGAATGCTACTTTGTTTTTTTCTTTTCCGAAGAGACCACGTGCTAAATAATTGACGGAGAGGGATGTTGGAAAAGTTCTCAGAGGAAGGTGGTTGCTGCAATCGCGTCCGCAAAGAACCTTAGGTTAAAAAAAACAAACTGGGTGACAAATGAAACCTGTGATCTCAGGCATTCGTAGAGATTTTGGGTTTCGTGACCAGAAGACTAATAGACTGACTGAAAGCTCCCGACATTTTTTCTAAGCTTGTCGAAATCGGTAATACCAAAACTACCATGTATGGAAGCTATGCATGTAAACTACTCCATAACGGAATGCAAAATCAAGATGCGACCGCAGAATGCCTCACCGGTGGTGATTACTTAGAGTACTTTCGCATGTTATACCACGCCTCTTGCAGCAAGCTCGGACGAGTTACTTTTTCTTGTCTCTCTGTAGATTTGGCATTTCCTCGTTGACTTGGATCGCGCCACCTGGTAAATTTTCCTACTCGCTTCTGATTTATAGCTCAATGTTTCTAAAAGAGACTCACACATTTTCTGTACCAAAAGATGGCCCCTGTCAGCCCACTAGGCCACTGAATCAAAACACGGGACCATAAAGTTAACTAGGGGCAACTAGTTGGCAGATTGTGTCCGTGCGAAAAGGAGAATGCACACCAGCGAACCTGGCGAACTTTAGTGATGTGGTTATTTCTGCTATCTTGTCTTTGTTCACTCACCGTTCCCTCGCTGTATTAGAAACGCATCACAGATCACCTATGATCTGGTCCATCTTGACAGCCCAATTGATCCACCTCCTTCCCGAATCCTGCAGAGTTTATTAACGAACTTAGAAATCTGAGTGGTTGGTTAGGGAGAATAGAGTTAAAGAAACGTTCAAAGCCTTTGCATACTGAAAATGAAAAAAAGCCTCCTTGAACTGTGACCTGTCCTGAGAAAACTGCCGCAACGGAGTCTAAACGGATGTCTAAAAGACCAGTAGTCTCCCCTTGTGTGTGTTTCAGAGACCCTTCCGATGTCTAATTCGTCAAAAGTCCATCTTTACAACGTTATCTGGAAGGAAACAGCTCAACTCAAATTCAACAAACGCTTTGGTGTTGATATAGTTTCTCCGGTCGTTTCGAAAGAATTTACTGCTTACTTGTCTTCCCGCTTGTTGAGTTGTCTAACCTGTATAGGTGGACAGGTTAGACGCCGGAACGCCGAAAATCACCTCGTATAAGTCCTTCCCGAAAACGGACTTTGCCAAATCACACCCACAGCATGTGGCTCTCACCTACTGAAGTGCTTTGAAAGAGTACTGGGACGACGCTGGATTTGGGTGACAACTTCCAGAGTGATCACAGACGCTGATGCTCTACGCTTGAATCCGTGACATTTGTTGCGTATTCTTTGTTGGTGTTCATTCACAACACAAATATATTTGGAAGCTTTGATCCGCTTTACTGACAGAAGACTATGGTTGACAACGAGCGCACTCATGACTCGGCACTATCTTACACCATTTATCCCCTAGCCGGAAGTAAAATACTTTGTATTGTATATAAAACTTCTTTGATTTCTACAACACGTGTTCCGAAAACAGCTATTGTGATGTCTTCCCTGTCTTTAGTTTACCTTTGGTTGCAAATTTGATGATGACAAGGTTATTGACTGTTCATATTTGGGTTTCTGGGCTTCTCCGCGACTTTGGAATGTCCTCACTACTCTTGTACGCCCTCTTTCAGTCTACTCAGGATCCCTTTAGGTCTTCTCCATGGATCGCGTTATAAGCCTGTGTATGACGATATCCAGAGCAGTACCGCCAATGGCGATATATTATTCCGTCAAATGCTTGGAGGTGATTGTATCGAATAAATTTTCCTTGTCCAACCATGCAGGATTAGCCATTAGTAAAGTGAGAACCTGCTTGCTCCGCGCCATCTTATTCTTGAGTTTGTAATCACGTGCATTCTTCCAACATGTCTTTATTGGTCTCCGGTTAATTTTCAGGTTTGTTGGTTGATCCAGCTGGATGTTGCGCGGATGAAACGGTTTAACAAGTACTGTCTTTTCTGAGTCTATTGGTTCACAGCATTTTGTGGCTAGAACCAGTCTTGCAAGGAAAATTCTGCCAGATGTTAATCACCTGTTGTATGCCAATCCATCCGAATCCAAACCCAGACCAGATTTGGCCCAAAAATCTACTCACTTGACTCGCATTGTTGTGAATCGTGTTCGATCCTAAGAGGCCTCGTCTTCGGCAAATCGACCAATCATTCGTGTCTGGTGGATTCATTTACTGTGTTGCTATTGAACATTCACTATCTCACAGTTCATATTGCTGACCTGACTGCTGTATAGAACATATTTCTGGGCGAACGATATTTCTACGAAAGCCAACAGTAACCTGAGGAACAAACTGTAACTCAAGATTTAGGAAGATAATGCGTACCTGGTTGAGGGATGACCGCATGAATAGCTCCACAAATGGTGCTACTTTGGCAGGCGTTTTGAAGTTAGAGGATTAGTCACGGTATACTTGGCATGGGGTATTTTGAAAGAAACTAAACGCAGCAGCCGTCTTGAAAGCTGACGGATCAATACAAAATATGACAGATAGTTCTAAGCATACGAGTCGCGCAATATCTAGCCTCGAACGAAAATGATAGTTTGGGCAGTACTGATTACTTATGATGACGCCACTTGCCAAAGCTTTTTCCCAAAAAAGCAACGCCTTTGTCATCGGTACTTGATTGCTGGCTTATTTTGAGCCGCGCTGAAGGAAAACGAATTATTATCATTTCAAAAGCACAACTGAATGGGATCGGACACCAGGAAATACGAATAAACAATCCATGGAAAGTGATTGAAAGACCAACCTCGAAAATTGTGGGCATCGTTCTAAGTCGCATGGAAATTCTACTTGGCGATGTTTTGTGGTTCTGTATGAGCGGACAAGAGGGCTGTGAGGGTGCTGTTTGTGAGGACGAGGTTGAGTGTTCGGATCCACCCCAAGTTGCGGTGTCCTGTCAGAGTAAGCATCAAGAGGAGTCTTTTTATTCCGACTTGAGTCCATCCATTTCATTGGATAATAACATTAAATATAAGATTTATTCGACTTGTCTTCATAGATAACCCATTTTATATGAGAAGTCCAAGCATGCGTAGCACGAACCAAAAGAAGCAAGGGAGCGGGCACTATCCACCCATCTTGTACACAACGTACGGGTACCCTACCAACTAAATCTATCGTTTGTGATTCAGCTGGGGCTCGGTGGAGTCTCCTTTTTTCACGGGTGTACCCCACCAACTACAGAGAGTTTCGTGTTCAAGCAGAACATGTGGCCGATGGAAACTTATAAGGAGCATTATATCAAGAAACTATACTTTGATAGCTGAAGTAACTAAGTTCACCCTTGTCTAGCACATTCAGATAAAAAGCGGTATAAAAATAAACTTCCCGTTAACACCAAGTTAAGTTGCAAACGAGTATATTCTGCAACACTCTACCCTCAGGAAATAAATCAGCTATGCGGGAGAATCGAAAGGCATCGCCAAATGAGTTTGCTTCTGAAGAAATGATTGTAAAGAAAAGGGTTTCGTGCCCATAAAATCGTTGTCTTGATCGGGATGCATAATCTTTTGGGGTTTTGCGATGATAAAACACTTCATCACTGAAGTAGATAGGAATAGGGATGCATACAAAGAGCCTCGCCTGATACAGACAATACAACCATCATCATCATCATCATCAAGCAAACAAAGCGCCTGATACAGACAATACAACCATCATCATCATCATCATCAACGACAGCATGACATCAGTGCTCAACACCAATGCTTCACTTCACTGCCACCATGACTTATTTGAAAGCCTTATTGTAAAGAAAAGAATAAAGGTGGATGGGGGAGGGACTTAGTGCTAGCTTAACACAATCATTCCGAGGTGCCTACACCTCCAGACATTCACTCAGGCAATCTGGACAGAAACTGACAACAAGAACGCCACTGACATC
>NW_008751832.1:333136-389611 GCF_000715545.1 Opisthorchis viverrini
GCCACCGTTCGGTCTGATATCCAGTGCTTGAGAGCGCCTGGTTGGGTCGTGCCACAGGCAAAATTCCCAGCACTATGCAAAGAGGTAACAATCTCGTCCCAGTATGAGTTCACATCTGATGGTGGAGCACTTGGAAGAGACTCTAGAAGACGATTCTTGTAAGTTCGTCTGACATCCGGATCTGCCAGTCTTTCAGTTGCCATGCGATTTGTCCGCACCTTACGCGACCCCGGGAAACGTAGGGAGAAGCGACTCCGGACGAGCGCGTGGTCAGAGTCCACAAATGTGTTCCAAAACGACCGGCAGTCAGTTATGGACTCGCGCCATCGGTAACTGATGGCAACGTGGTCGATTTGAGTTTGTGGCCGGCCTGTTGTTGGAGAACACCAAGTGGCCAGACGACTCCGGCTATTTCGGAAGTTAGTACTGCATAAAAACAGCCTGCGATCAGCACACAGCTGAAGCAATCGTTCCCCATTGTCCGTACGTACCGAGTCCAGTCAATATCAGACAATACAACACTATACCGCGAACCTTTTCCTCGTCAAATAATACACACACCGCGTAGTACGAATGCGTTAATAAGCCATCCATTAATAGCGAACCCCAGGGTTGCTTTGCACTGAACAGCAGTCGAACAGACATCCCAAACGAAAGACTTATTTGAGTCTCACGTTGACTGCCTATGTTGGCAAGTTCCTGTGCAGAAAGGCCAAAACGGCTGCAATTAGAATGCTGTGTTTACCTAATGCACTACGAAACCAGTGCTGCAAGTTTTATCAATCTAGAAAGTAGCAGTGCTTGAATCGGAGCCTAAGGAAAGCTTGAAGGTAATGGGGAACAGGAAGAGGAACGAATGCGTCTAACCTTAGCTGAGACTGCACATGTACGTAAAGAAAATCGTGCGAAACATATTGCATTCATTCAGTAGTTTGTGTACTAGTAAAAATCATACAAAGGCAAATACTCACCAAAGGCGCCGACTTCAGGCATGTCAAGGAGCAGTGGTGTAATTGGCTCTGACTTGTAGATGGGGATGTAAATGTTGCTGAGGACTGTCCTGAGCTGGTATGAACTGCCAATTCCTGGGGTTGGCTTTCCCTGGGTCTTGGTGTGGTTTCCTCATCTGAATCTGGTGGGAGATTACACTGAAACGAAAGTTGCGTAGAAATACCCCTTGTACGTTCGGGTAAGCACGAACTTATTGGTGATTAAAATGAACCCGACCCACGTGCTTCCATATTTCAACATTCCATTTCAGAAATAGTGCTGATCAGTAACATGAGCCTACGCATTAAATAAGACGGAAATTACGTAAGTGGCGATGTATATGACTTTTAACACTAGAACATAGCTTCTGTACCGACATATTACGTTTTCAGTTTGACATGCACTCATTCCGTGCATAAGTTCCGTCAAAAACCGAAGGCAAATGATCAAGACATATATGCCGAGGTAGTTACAGCAAAGTGGACGCATGAGGGTAGCTTCAAGACCAGTTCAGAAGAATCAGTAGTATTCTTCTGATTCTGACCGTGAATAGGTTCTGACATTTAAAAAACTATAAACAGTGTGCAGCACATTACCCTGAAGCTATTCAGCCAAACTAGAGGTTTATGTTCAATTCCCTGGACACGTGAAAGCTTTGCTGTTTCCAACACTGAATTTACAAATTCAAACCTAACATGTTTGTGTAACTATGATTCAAACGCAAAAAAAATCAAGTGTGCATTTCTTACATGTCCAGACTGATGTCAGAGCTTAAACCAAAATGTGGTGGGGGACTGAATTCACGAAACCATGACCGATCACCTTGAAACAACGAACTCAAGAACCAGAAACTCTGAGGTACACACCCGTTGTCTTGACAAGCGATACTGTCACGGTGACCTGACTAAAAAAGTGGTGAAAAACCATGGTATGGACTGATCGTGGGCTAAATGGTTTGGACAGTGAATCGGAAGAGAACCTGCAGCCAAACAAATCTGGAGGGCGTGGGACACTTGTCGTCAGGTTAACCGGTCGTTGCCACAGCAACAGGAATGAGTGACACGGTCATGCCTGTACGAAGATAGTTCACGAAGTACCCAGATTGATAAACGCACCGGCCTCCCCGACGAAAACCTGTGAAAGTAATCTAAAGATCAAGGAAATACAGAAGGAAGAAAATGCGGAAGCTAGCTTTCACACAGCCGTAAGCCGCAAGCACAACAGAACTGTCATGGTTGATTGAGAGCTGTTCTCCATTAAATGGGCTTGCCTGAAAATGGAGAAAGAGCTGACATCGAATTGATGAAAAAGTAACCAATCGATGTAAAGGACGGTATTTTGGTCCTAAATCACTAGGTAAGCGAATTGGTTGAGTATCACCCACGTTGAATTTTTTTCCCTGATCACAGTATGAGGTTGTGAATCAGTGAAAAGAATTATTGGTGTCATATTATGTTCTAAATATCTGATGGAAAATTAAAGGTTTACGGATTTTGGACTGCAATGGTGATTTTTGCCACTATCAGGCTTCATCTGAATAAAGTATGGCGAAACTGTTCGCGGTAAAGACGTTCGGAGAGATATTTTTGAGCGAATTCGTTGTCACCCTTAGACCTTATATCGGTCTACAGTAGTTGCAGCTGTTACAGTTAGGTCAGTGACAAGCTCAGCTGTCACCCATAAGTCTCTCCTCACTAAAAAGCACTCGACAGATCTAAGCTTTGCTAAACCGATATTCTCACCACACGCAAGCGATGCTTTTGAAGCACCGATTGCCAAACACTAGAAGTACTTTGACGTATTCTGGTTACAGTTTCCATGTTTTTGAACTGTATAAATCGGAATGGCACAGTAATAATGGTAATACACGATCAGGGTTAACATCCTTCAGGTGCCCAGCTGCCTTATCACTCGAAGGAGATACGAAGGCTGAAATATTGCCCAAGCCTAGGCAGGAGCAATCGGGACCGCGCACCTTCCGGCTAGTAAATTCGCACCCTCACGACTGAGAATTGTCGAACTCTAAGCTGAACACCATCCACAACGAAAACAGTTCCACTGGCATACGTTCCATCTCATCTTTGAATAAGAGAGGTTGCAAATCACAGATGTGAAGTGGTCTTACTCAGATGAATTCAAGAGAATGAGGCGAGCTGTTTCATTCTTACTCGGGTTTCATCATCATCAGGTCATGCCATCGTGTGATTGGTTGAACGGTAGCTCTGGAAGGGAGGACAACCTTCGAATTCGCTTCATGAAAGAATTCTCCTGCTGAGGACTAGTACCGTGCAAAAGTTATTACTGTGTATTAGAATTTTAATAATTCGGGCCCGTAATATCTTGGATTCTCCTGAGACAGCACCAATGAACTGTAACAGCTCTCTACACGGCCATTAAAGATGACTAGCTTAAACACCATAAGGATGACTCTCAGTCAATCGGAATGTAACCATAACAGGCATCCAACCCCAGCAAACAGTACTTCCAGCTGATGTCTCAATTCGCAACCGTGCGGAAATATGCTACACAAACGATGGGAGGGACGGAACGAACAGGTCGATGCGAATGATGCAGGAAAGACCAATCGAATTAAGTCGAGTAACTGAGTAATCGATTACTCACAGCTTTGTATTTCGGACAATCGCATCTTAGAAACAGTCGTGTACAGAGAAGCTTTTGGGTTCCTTCTATAGACTAACCTTCGTAAGACTGTGGTACGGGACAGGGTTTGAATTGTTGTGTACTTTTGGGTCGCCTGGCTGACTACCTGTGTCAAAAATCGGCAGCAGATTACCACAAGTTGAAGCGAGAGAAGTCTGTGATTGGTCACCACCACCATTAGTTGCTTTCGGCGACTGAGTCCGGTCGTTCGTAGGGTTCTCATACTGCACGAGTCGCTTGAGTTCTTCGGTAAAAAAGGTGGAGAAGTTGTCTCGCGTGAAATAATTTGAACGAAGGAGGGCTGATGCAGTTGCTCGATCATTCGCATCAAGACGAAGACATTCCTGAGGAATGGGAAGTTAATATTAGGGCATTCAAAAGTTTTGCTTTCATCAGGAATTTTACATAGACGGCCTACATGATTCTGAAACGATAAGAAGTTGCCGTGCTTAGTATTGAACTCGAACGACCTTACTTCGGTCAATCTTGTGTTTAGTGTGAAATTGATTGGCAGAGTTTTGGCCATTAACTACAGCAACAACAGTGAAAAAGTGTATCCTTTATTATCAATTGGGAAATGTTTGGGACCGACTGGGTAGTCATTGTTTCAGAGGTTTGGTAAACACCAGTTGTTTATTATCGGGAAGGTCAGCTTCCTGAAAGCAACCCAGAAGGCTCGGAACCTACTGAGACCCTAAAAGTCCACCAAAATCTCAATAAGGAAGCCGGCAAGCATCCAGGCCCATCAAGTATTCACTCAATCCAGCAACAGCCTGGATCGATGAAAGTTAAATCCGAATAGCGTGAGGTCCCTTGTAGGTATTGCACCCGCGCACACTTGCTTATTCGCAATAAACCTGTTGTGTTTCTTATCGGTGAGGCTTTTTCCGGCACTAGGCTCTAGAGCAGGAACAGCTGTCAAATATAAGATTTATCAGGCAAGCAAGTCAGTTACCAAAACTTGAACATATGAAGACATCCACCCTCATTAAGGGTCGTTCACCGGGCATGTCAAATGGCCCCTTGGAAAAAGGGTCACATATCCACTGAGGCCCAGGGTTGATTACTGACGGGCGCAATGTGACACAATAAACAATCCCATCACTCTGAAACCCAACCTACTGACCTCAGATAAAGTTAAATATCCATATTACTGTCGTTTGAACAGTCCTCGTACCACCCTGTCCCAATTCGGTTCAAAACAAATCGGAGAAACACTGGACTACAGTTTTGCTGGTAGTGTTCATCAGGACTAAACATCCCTGGAAGTGCTGGGATTTGAACTCGGACATATAATATCGGGAGAGTGTGTTATGACCACTCCATCAACTTGCGCTGGGTACATCTGAACTGCTGTCTGAATGGGCTTGGAACATGTGATGGATGCTTGATCAAAGAGGCAACTAGCACAGCTGTACTTGTTAACCGAAATTCACATAGTAAAGAAACAAGGTTTCGGTCTGCGAAGGTAACCGAGCGAACAATTAATTACCTTGATAAACTCCAGTGTAGACTTCCTGACCTTATTAAGCCTGCGTTCCAGAGGGATCACGTCACGGACGGCGGGAATACGCATTCCGGAAAACAGAGGATTCCGTTTAAACACTAACTGATGCTTTTCACTGAGATTTCCTGAGAAAAATGACGGAGAGGAAGGATACTGAGAAAAAACTGAGGAAGAAAACACTGTTTCATAGTAAAGTTAATTTCCTTCAACTTCTACGAGTGGTTGAACTTTTCTGGGTAAAGGAAATTTCAGATATCAGCTACCGTAAAAGCACAGAATATTTGGAGGAGTTAACTACCATCCGTTAGGCTTCCTTTTCCTAACATATGATATTCTAGAATAAGGTGACTGCTAATCGACTGCTCAAAGCTAATAAATTATTGCTTTTAAAGACACGGCTGCAACCTAATCTGCTGTGATAGTCGATGGAACCTTAATATTTTAACCTATACCCTACAATACATTAATACGAATGGCAAATGTGGAACAATGCAAATACCTTGTTTGTGTTTACAGGGTGTAGTCGGAGCAATTAGGAGGGGGGGGTGAGCAGCTGGCGGGAAAAGAAGAACTAGATAACCACATTCTTAGGTAATGCCAGATTTTATATGATGTCAGTCTGGTTGTCAGCTTCATCCACGAGTGCTGTTTCAGTAAATATTAATGTGACTCAGCGATGGTTTGATCAGCTGCTATTGCAGAAGACCGTTGTTCTAAACGACATTTGATTTTGTTTAATTGCGTGATGCAGCGGAAATTCGTTCCCCTAAATTACATTTGACGGTATAAAATTGAATGAAACAGTGTTTTCCGACAAATATTGACAACTACTAGATCAACTTATGACTATATCGAGTAGATGGCGTCGGTGCTAAAGGGGTGCCGAACTAGGTCTTAGGCACAATCTGATGTGCTTCTTTTCTACCTTGTCAGCAAACCCGAAGATGGAAAGTCCAATGTGAGGAAGCATGAGACGGTCAGTAACTTTGAAAGTAGCGGAGTTGACCGGTCACTGTAAAAGTGCCAAGTTATGGCCGTTTACTGGATAGAGTAAAAGGCGATAATACGCAATAAGAAGCCTAGCATCACCTGGAAATCACATTCGTCCTGCAAGGTGGCTACACTAAAATGTTGTATATGACCTAGTGAAACTTCAAGCATCATTTAAAACACACATGCCACCACGAGGCGTCCATGTTTCTCTTAATTGGGCAAACTAAGTAAGGTAATAGAATTGGAAGCTCCGGTGGTGTGACCATCTGAAAAGGCTGACTGCGTAAGATCAAGTTGAACATTCGACGAATAAATGCAATAAACTTGTATCGAATATTTTCAGTGAAGAAATATTTCTTTAGAAGTTATAAGGCCCCAAGAAATTTTCAGTTTCACCAACGGAAGCGGAGACGGTTATGTTGTTTGGTCAATTTTTATCGACAGATTGGGAACCCGTTATGACAGCACCCTCAGAAGTTTCTCCCCGATACGGACAGTGCCTTGAGAACAAAACTGAGCTGTACATCTAAAGAGCTTATATATCTCAGCCCTTTGATAATTTCGGACTGTTATCAGGCTGCATAGGTACGCGGTGCTGGCGCCGTCCTCACATGCTCGTCCGCGAACGACGGGTGTGGTATAAAACGTCGGATTATAGAGGAAGTGACCTACAGTTTGCTTTCTGTACATCAAGCGCTTTGCCAAGTTTGGACGAAGCTCGTTTGTATCTACCACCAAGAAGAATACTCTGGCCAAAACACTGAGGTCCGCGGCGAAACGGTGGTAAAAAAAGGAGTACGGAGGAAAATACACTTTCCCTCCCATTTTGTCCAGTATAGCATGTGGAGATGTCTTCTGATAAACGGAATCAATTGACCGCAATATACACCATGTTTTGACTGTTGGGGTTACGCATGAAGGTACTCCGACTAAACATTATTGCCTAAAAATTTTCATCAACCCAATAAGCCGTAAATTGCATTACGGAAGAGTATTACTGGCTCAGTCGGATCTTTAAGAAGCTTTGGATATTGCACTTTCAGTTAAACAATATTGTAAACTACAGATTTCTTCGAGTCTCACATCATCCTTTTTGGTTCGCAACTACCTGCTCAGACCCATATTCCCCCAAATGGCCGAAAAGAGAAGCAAAGATCAGATAAGTGGTTAACGTAGAACTTGATGCAGCCTGAAGTAGGTACGCTCAGCCTAGCCAAGCATACGAATACACTGTTACGTGGGCTCGGGTAGCCAAGTGATTAATATCCATTTCTATCGCCCGAGTTCGAATGGACGCCTTCCAAATGACTGCCAGTCCCATCTTCAAAACTGTGCAAACATGTCGCTTCATCAGTAAAAGACCTATGAAAAGACCACTACTTTTTGCCGTGCTCTGCCAATTCGTTCATTTTAAAGAAAATGCGTCAAGAAGCTAAGGCCTTCACAAGTTTTATGTGAGTCAAAACAACGTAGAAGAACTCCTAAAGCACTTGTGGGACGTGATCAAATGAGTAAAAAATTGCCCAGACCGATAGATTAGCAGTGAAAATGCATATTCTTCGTAATGGATCTGTCCGATTTCACAGTTTGATAACCCCACTGATCCAGAAACTGGGCAGGAGTTCATACTCAAACGATGGTTCACGTATTTATTCCGCTGGGGAGTCCAGACAAGCTCCATGCAACAGAATCTACCTAAAAAGTAACCGATCAGTCATGGTCGTCGATACGAAAAACTTCCCAGATGGGCCAATGCTCCAACCTAATAAATCGCAAGTGATAAATATTCTAAAGGTATACATAATCGCAGTTGATTCAAAACAGCGTCTGGTTCAACTCGGAAGTAACCGGTGAGACGCAGCAACCTAATTACCGGTTAAATGAAACAACTTCAAACTCAATGCGAGTACTTGAAAGTTGTAAAGTGTCCCTGGGGAGAGCAGCAGCACTTCTACTTGCCACATTGACAGAGTAGCTCATCACTCATCTGCCTCTTCTAAACTGTGGATTCAAGCAGATATCTGCCCTTGGTAGTGGTTACATCTCTTCCACAAACCAGCTAAAACAGATTAATGCGTGGGATGTTTAGCATTCTGCATGATGCAGACGCTTTATCGCGCTTGGAGAGGATATGGAATCTGGAAAGAGAGTTGTGCGTAAATATCTGGGGGGCCAGAAATTTGGTGAAAGGGAAAAACGAGCGCTAGTAGCACTAAATGCTGTCAGATGCACCCCCAGAAGATCACCGCTGCCTCGCGGGACGCAACCGGACATGCAGGGGTTTTCTGCACACATGCAAATACATGGTAAGTGATATGGCGAAGACCAAGTGCATGAAATATTCAGGAAATTACAGGTTTATTCCTTGATCGCACACAGATTGTGCAAAAACGCATGTCATGCACGGATGCGCAAACACTTTTCTCATAACTTGAAATATGGCCTGTATAGGGAAGAAGCGTCCAATGCGGCTCCGTGCTCAGTGTGCCTCTGAACCCATACGACAAAGCACAACAATCGACACGGCAAGGGAACCAATTTTAGGGGCGGAATGCATGCGCAGCGGAACCGGCCACTGTATAAAGTGAACAGAGCAGCCAGGCCTAATGCTGAGTACCAGCAAATAGAGGACTCACAACAGGGTGAGTTAGGAAGGGAGGCGTCAGAAGTAGCATGTTCTTGCTTACTCACCCTGCCGTGCGTATCAATTAAGGTGACCTGCCTGATGACACCGCGAGATGGGATGATATAATTTGTACTTGTGCAATTTATGGTTGTGCGTGGGCTGGAACACTACCAGGTCGTCCAGGCCTAGAGAGGATGTCTAGGGCTCTTAGCCATAGCTTTTATCTCTTGACCGTAATGCAATGTGTGGGGAGCAGCATGCGACCACAATGATACAAGTTTTTCTAGTGGGCAGATCACCGTGCTTATTCTAACCTCCAACCTGGGGGACCAGAAAATTGTCAGACCAATGCGACATGTGAAACTCCGCAGGTATCAAATGGAACATCCAGTATATCTCTGTGAGTTGTAGATGTACGCAAACCGAGCACATCATGGGGACGTTCACACTGTTTGCAGTGGTGTTGGTCTTACAGCCCAAACACTGTCACAATCATCATATAGGCCAAAGTACGAGATGAAATGTTACAAAAATGCACCCCACACCTGAACAATCTTTCTCAGTGTTCTATAGTATTCATCCCAGCTTGAGTTTAGACAGGAGCATAAGGGCACCGCGTGCCAATATCCAAGCTGCACTACAAGGAGAATTAAAGTAAAAAATACCTAGGTTTCCTTCACATGTGCACACTAGAGTTGCCATATCCAAGTTGCTCACACATCCTTTGTTACTAACCAAAGTCAAGAATGATGATTGGCTTTGTGTCCCCTCACTTACTAAGACCGTTACCTCTTTGACTTGTGCTGTTGAGCACATCTTTGTACTTGCTATGGCAATATCATATGATGGTGGTACCAGCTATCAGGACAAACTTAAACAATTTCCTTTGTTTTTCTGCCTACAACAGTCATGGTCAGCGTCCGCATGCATGCAGACATTCAATAGCTCATGTACACCGGCGTCTATGTGCTGCCAGACAAAATTACACGGCCAAGCAATCATTATCCCTTCTTCAAACGTTTGATTAAGCCCGTACCATGAGAAGACGAGTGCATTTCTGTGTCACTTTAGTGTGATGTTATGAATGATGAAATTGAGGTTCTTGGTTGCGTCATGAACCGGTTACGCACCCGGAATGTGATGCTTTTTTGCGACGTCTCTAAATATCCAAATCATCGATTTCCACTTAATTTATTCGTCGCAGTGAACAAGTTCTCCTCTTATTAAGAAAAAAAGGGACAAACTGGGAAAATGAAAGTTGGTGCTTTTATGAAGTCCGGTGAGGGGAACACCATGCTGCAAATGCCGAGTGCCTATTTGCTTAGGATTTTACTGCACTAAACTTCGTTGACCTATCAAAAAGGTTTTGAACGGTGGATACGAAAACATATACGATGGTCCAATGTGAACTGTGTTGCAGATAGCGCGCAAGTACGAACACGCTTCTAACCATTAAAACAACTCCATTTTCGCTAGATGGGTTTTTCAACCACTTGCTGGAAATGCCGCGAATTTCCCTGCGAACCGAGAAGCACCAACCTACTTTCAGGTACATAGTTCAGAAGGAGTTCGAGAAGACCGATTATTCTTTAGGGAATTGTTCAGATAACGAATATTCAACCGGATAATAGCTGATATAATTTCCAAGCTTGGAAGGAAAGGTTTCCTTCTCGAATACACGCAACAACAGTATCGAGAAGATATTGCCTCTGTATCAGGAAGGTCAGATTCCTGAAAGCAACCACTGAAAACCCGAAGTCTACTGAGACCCTTAGCTCCGCTAGATGCTGACCAGGTAGACAACGCCCCCTTAATATGCAGCGCGCAACAGCCTCGTATCAAAGCCAGACCGCGCGCGTCAGCATTGGATCAAGTTCATACAGTGTCCCTCCAATAAATGGCTAGAGACCGTCGTATTTTCGCACTCGCATGCACTCACGCTCTCGCACTCGCTTGTACGGAATATGGCTGTGAGTCTTTTTTCAGGCATCAGGCACTGGAGCGGGTCAGCAGTTAGATACAAAAGATTGGCGAATCAGCAGGTATAACAGTTTGGTAAAGAGATCAGGTAAGAACCAAAGAAAATTACCGAGCTCAATCACTATTTAGCCCTATTTATCGCTCACTCCCTTTCGAGTGGGAAAACAATCCTCCCTATACGTAAATCAATGTGGATCTTATCACTGACCCACAGTAACTATAGTTACCAGTCAGGCTTGTGACCTGAGATGTTCAGTGTTTAGTGCTGCAGGCTGGCGTTTAGAATGCGGGCTCACTCAATGTGTGTACTAATGGCGTCCGATGGACTGTTTTTTTCAGATACGGGTTTACATACAGAAGCAAAGATTATCAGCGACTTTGCGATACAGGAGTGTCAGTATCGGTGCAATACTCCACCAGCCACCCACCGGCAAAGTACTGAGAGTCGCATTGTGGAAACAGGGGTTGGAAAAGCGTCAACTACGTACTGTGGGAAAAACGTTGTTACTGAATCAAACTTGCTGCGCATCTCATTTATTCTGGCACCAAAAACGCAACCGCATACGCGCCTGTACGATTGCGTTCGGGTGCCTTTTTTCGAAGATTCACATCTAGCTGTTTATTTCCGTTTTTTGTTGGACTCCATCCGGCAAACTAGTATTGCGTTTTGCAGGAATCTTTCTCTGAATATTGAGTGCTTGTGAGTTCATGAAATCTCAAAATCTACTACACGATTGTCAGTAAACAGGGAGGGAGAGCGTGCATCTCAAGCATCTGAGCTCAGCGGAGGAAAACGGACCGGAAGGAAGTATAGCTCCGTTTACACCTCACAATCAGGATAGACTGAGAATGGGACAAGCGTGAGTCCTCCTGCAGGAATTCACTTCATCGAAGGATCTTAAATTCGAGTAGCTGAAGGAGGTATGCCTGTTTGAACGGCAGTTCTTTTATCATTTGAAGATTTAAGTGGTAGATGATCGAAAGCCAGCCGAACCGCACATACAAATTTCACTCTTGATCCGGTCATTAGGGTCCAACTAAACCCCCTCGCTAGGGTAAGTAAGGCAAATTCGTGACATTTTATTTACCAAGATTACCGATCGGTGTTCATCCACTGGAAGCTGGCAGAGAGGGATGGGTTAGGTTTTTTGTAATCCTGTGCGATTTGATGGTGTGTCTGGACTAGTGAGCTAAATAGCCAGTCACCGTCCGTTGAAAAAGTGCTTTTACTAATTTCTCTTTCACACTGTACTCAGGCAAGGCACAGGGTCGAGTAGCTGAATGACTGGTCACTGTACTTCCTGTATTGATGGCGACATCTCAGGCAAACGCATAGAATTACACTTCTGTTGCAGAAGTCGGGTTCCAATATTTTTGCCCCATGAGAAGGCTGTGCTGTAGTACCTCAGGGTGCAAGATAAACAGTTTTGTTTGGCACCTACGGTACTCGCTCGCAAGTAAGACCAGCATATCTGGACTGTGAGCTTGTACTCATTGACAGCTTCATTATTTTCAAAGCAGTGAGATTTTAGTGATAGGCGGCAAGGTTCCAAGCTTGTAACAAGGATTATTAAATAACTGGAGATAAATAGAAGACAGCGGCCAACTGCACCGAATATGTAATGGTATTGAGAATTGCGTACACCAACTAAGAGCTGTTTCTAACGTTGGATTACTGAGTTGTCTTCAGTATGGAATTCATACAGGAAGGATGTTGGATAAAATGAAACTATTCCGCCGTTTCCTTTCCGACGCAGCTGCTTTCCTAGTGGGCGTGTGCCACGGGGAGTTCAAAACAAATGTCACTATGATACGATCTAGTCGATGATGACGTAAACTCACCTAGACAGCGAACAATATGGTAGAGCTGGTCTATGTCCGAATCGCCGGGAAACAGAGGATTACCCGTGAGCATTTCCGCAGCCAAGCACCCCACAGCCCATATATCAACGGCACTGAAAAGAAGGCGTAATGAAGATTGGACTGAGTTAAACCGGACAACAAATGAATGTGATGTACTTTCGGTATATAGCTGCCGCGTGACAAGTTCAGGTATTTCAAAGTTACCCAAACCCAGATATGAATAAGCGAGAAGCACGGGGAAATCCGACACACAGGAGGTTCTTGATGACTCTTTCGGAAATAGACTACTACCCTGAAAGGTAAGAAACAGCGTTCCCTGACAATCATAAACCATTGTTGCATTCCTCAGAAAAAGAGGTCACCCAGCGGAAACAACCCGAATCCTTGTGGTTTTCCTATTAGACGAATTAGTGTACCGGGAATATGTCCGGAAAGGTGACTCTAATCATTTCGGTTTATTTCAGCCTAAGCGAAAAGGTCACCAGAGAACTGGATTTCTGACGAATAGTTACGTATTCAATATTAACGCCTCACGATTTACTAGGAGTCTTTAGTACGCCATGCTCACAAGTGAGGTAAATGACGGTGGAGGGATTAGTTAGTCAAAGTGCCACATGACCGACTTTGCCGAATCCATCCGATGGACTTCATTTGGGGCAAAGACGCAAGAGATTACGTTTGGTGAACAGGCCACATGCTGTGGCTAAAACACAACGTCCTCACTCGACCTCATTTGTGATAAGTCTGTACTGTGATGGGTATTCATGAAATTTTGTTAGGCAGCACGCGCATTCCATTGGTCGCTGTCCATAAGAATGATGTGAATATACACCAGCAACCCTTCCATGCTGAGGTTTTCGAAAAGCCTAAATTGTTCGACCGCATTCAGGAGTTGTTTGAAGGACGGTTGGAAAGCCATTTAGCGCCAACTATCGGATCCAACCCAGCGAAGAGTATAACACTGTGAAAGATTTCGAGAACTACACTCAGTTGCAAATCAATTTGGTTTTCACGATAGACTCAACTGAATCTCTCAAGTATGATGTTCTACAACTGAATGTGCTGAACACAAGTCACCTCATGTTTCAGTTGGTACGATATTCCAGATATCGCAGTATATTTTAATGAAGGAAACTTTTCACAAGGTTGCTGTCGAAGAGTTTTCAGCAACCTTGTGAGTAGTTTCCTTCATGAAAATATACTGTGAAAGGTTATTTTGTAGACTACAGTGGACTACCCCAGTGACTAATCAAAGTAAAATATTTACACGGCGGTCAGCACAACTCTCATCTCCGATTGTCTGAAAAAGACGTAATCAATTTTTCAGTTGCAAATGCTTTTTCCTAAAAAACTCAGCAACCGATTTGCTGAACATTCACATCATATCAATACGCATGAGCTTCCAGTCGGACTATCAAACATTTTTGGTGGACATCAATGATAAAAACAATCATAACAGTAATATGCTGGCAACCCGCATCATCAATTACTGATCAATGGTAATGGTTTTCTAGAAAATACGGTTATTCTGACACCAATTACCAACCTTCATAACTAGGAAGACTGAACACGTATAATCTTGATCAAGATTGACAAACATTACTGAAATACAAGGCGACGGACGCCACAAAAACACAAACCCCTTTGGCGGATGCATACGCATCAATATCAACCTCCTCACCATAGATAGCGGTTCATTGAATACACTAGTGAGAAACTGACTGCCATGAGTATCTCAAATGAGACGATGCAGATGGGAACACACCTGGGAGTATTGATAGTTTGGGACGTATATAGTTAGTTCAAAATACGGTGCTTACTCTCTAACGACTGGCTCTAGAGTGATCCCAACTCTGGCACGGTCATTTGCCGACAAGGATGCCTATCTCTCATGAAGCTGAAGTCTAGGTTCTCCAGATTATCACTGCTCCTGATCTGAAGGAATTCTGCTGCATGAATTAAAGTCATATTGGGTTGGATCTCAATGACCTCAACGTAATCCGTGTGTTTGTCACTACCTACATGTCTTCGAGTTTCGTGCGTTTATCAGTTAAAAGTATAATGCTGACTATGCTAGAAGCACTGAAAGAACAGAGTAAGTCGCATTCATTAAAAAATTGAATGCAGTCATCGAATAAGTCAGATTAACGCCTTGGAGCAGTGTAGTGGTGTGGAATCAGAACGTTTTCACTGTCGAAGAGAGGTCCATTTGGCGAGGAAAGGTACGAAATCTTCTGCTGTATATTTAAAGATACGTAAGGTACGCAGGATCCTTAGGTGTTCTTGTACCTGTCATTGAAGACTTGACTGCGAACCTAGAAACGGCTATACATGCTTTTTGGACACGAGTGGATCATAATGGCCAGACAAGTTTTTAAATGGCGATGCCAAAGTTGCTCTAAGCAGCCCATATATGCCAACATAGTACAAAATCGAGGCACACTGGTTGATCATTAGCAGGTTCCCCTCAAATGATAAGTTAGAATGAAGGTAATAAATATTTACGAACGGCCGAGTAGTTCAAGTTAGCGGTTAAGTAGAGCCTATTGCAAATAAGGTACAGAAGTCATCGCCTGTAGTAAGGTTTCGAGGAAGCGCTCGATGAATTTGGGAGTGGTGGAAACCAATCACATCGCTCAACACTAAACAGGTTCACCTGTTCAGACGTGACAATTCACGTGCATCCGGCGTGCACTGCTGGAGTAACAGTGACACGTCAGAGGTACGGAATTCGAACTTCGGCGTGGCGAATGAGCTCTAATAAGAGCGAAACTCGAGTCCAGTCCCTCTCGCCATTGGTGTAGCCCTAAACGACGATTGTTTTTGTTGAGCGCTATTATTCGAACTCTCCTCCTAGTCAATCCCCAAGCTAAGACACTAAAATGAACACGCCGTTGTAATTCTACGCGCCGAGAACGGAACTTACGCCGTTGCACAAACGCGCGAAATAGCCATGACAACGGAAGTTTCACAGCGTGTAGTGCGATAGATCATTGCAGCAAAAACATGACTGTTAGTCAAGAATGCACGGTCTAGTAAAAAAAAACAAATCGTTCGGCTTTATTTATACAGCACATCTGAGGTACTCGTTTAGTGCTGGACTGGATAGGACATTTTCAAGTCACGTGAGGCTATTCTAGTCTAACCGATTTAGCAAGTATCCGATTTGCAATGCTAGACAAAGACAGAAAACGATTAATTAAACATAGCTTGTCTGAGTCCACCTCCGACATCCGATAGCCGAGAGACAGAAGTAAATTAGCAAAACTTAGAACGCTCTCAACCAGTGAAAACCGCTCAGAACGCAACAAGAAATGATCCGTAAGCATTTTTTCCAGGAATGATTGTTCTCCATGAAACAACACTGGTTTCTTTTCACTGCTTCCAAAACGGATTGCTGGATTGTTGGCCAATGCTACTTAGTGGAGTACACGGTGTCATAACCCCGCTTACAGTGGTGCATCAGGTTGGCTGAATGACAGCCAAGTTATATCTCAATTGCAACTGAATGTTGACGAATGGCTCACTCACATGTGGCAGTTTAGGCCTTCAGAAGAATGACCGTTGTGGAAGAAAGTTCTACTACCCGTATCATATTATTTACCCCAGTGCTGCTGACCTCAAGAGTATCGGTAAAAACAGCGGACAAAAGATTCTGTATGAATGTGAAAAACTTGGATTTTTCAAAGTTTTTGAAATATTTGATTGTAAATCAGGCTCGTTATGCTTTGCGGGGGACAATGAGCACAATACTCGTAATATGTTAATAGCTCAGGAACTGACGTGGAAGAGACGGGAATCCAAAGAGTCTTGAATGGGTTCAAAGTTATGTCAAAAGATAAGCATCTTTGAAGGCTAGGCAAGAAGTCTCCACTTGGTGTCTATTCCAGTGGCGGTTAGATTTTCGTCCGACGAGGTGCAACGAGGTTCCCGTCAAATCTGACTAACTATTCGAGTTATTCTATTTCAGTAAATCTATTCGGCATCAATTTCACTGAGCAAACGGAAAGAGAGGTAGCTGGGGTCGAAAATCTTCCGTTAGCACAGTTTTCGGTACAGCACCTTGCCGTTCAGTGAAACACGATTCGACGGGGTAGAATCACCGATGATTTATCAAATAACAAGCGGCCTGTGTGCAGCACATTCAGTTGTAGAGTATCATAAACGAGAGTTTCAGCTGAGTCTCTCGTGAAAACCAAATTGATTTGCAAGTGAGTGTATTTCTCGAAAACAGTGTAATTTGGGTTCAAGCAGAATATAAGGTTGACGGAAACTCGGGGACTGCGCCAACCTGATGAGTCCCAAGAAGGGTGAAACCGGTCGTGGGTTGTCGAAGAGTTTTCAGCAACCTGGTGAGTAGTTTCTTTTATGAAAATAACAAGTTACTTTCTTGCACCCATAACTAGACATTTTGGATTAAATAGTGAGGAAACATGATCGTTGGCTTGTTCGCTGAGCTGGGCAATTTGGTTGCAAACGTTTCATCACCAATCGAGGTGACATAATCAGTGCGTAGTTGTGCGTAGCGGTGGGTTAGTGGTTGTGCGTTCAGTAGTGTTGCGTGTGTGTTGATATACGTGCTGGTAGCCGGTGATGACCTTTGACCGCGCTTAGTTATTCTGTCGGGCGTCGCACTTCTACGTGCGAGAGATAAACATCGCAACCGAAACACTCAAGGAGGACCGAATAATGGATTAACAAACGAAGAAACAAGAAACTCCTAGGAATCAAATCAATAAAGGTCACAACGGAACTCGGAAGGACAAAGGTCAATCCAACACCGACCAGACTACGACGGCGAGGGAAGCCAAATTCCAAGGTCACGTGGGCATCGGCGAATGAGGACACGGGATAAAAGAACAACCAATGGAACCGCCCGACAGAATAACTAAGCGCGGTCAAAGGTCATCCCCGGCTACCAGCACGTATATCAACACACACGTAACACTACTGAACGCACAACCACTAACCCACCGCTACGCACAACTACGCACTGATGATGTCACCTCGACTGATGATGAAACGTTTGCAACCAAGCCCAGCTCAGCGAACAAGCCAACGACCATCTACGCTACCTGAGCTACCGACATTCTCCTCTATAGAAAAGTGAGGAAACATTTCGAAGAACACGTGAACGTGATTCCTTCAACCTCCCTCAACATTCAACGTCTTATAAGGACCAACGAAACAGACACCGTCAATAGGCACTGCTTATTGAAGTGGAATGGTGCTTTGGAGTGGGTGACCTGACCTATCAAATGAATATTTGACAATTACACACCAACTCACTTTTGCATCACTGAACTGCTGATTGCAGCCAGTGTAATCATGCAAAAAATGGAGATAAATCGATTGGCTGTCTGGAATCAGCGACAGATAAATGCAGACTAGTGCTTGATGAGAGACTGGGGAGAATCGGACAATCTGTGTCTTGATATCGTGAATGCAAGCCATGAGAATCAGTCATTCTTCTTCAAAAGCTATGGTTGTACAGTAAGAGAGTTTTGTCAGAACCGGAGATTCAGCTCAGCTGCTTCTTATTGCGCTGCAAACGTCTTATGTTCTGACGCAGAAATCGAGCCTGGTTTACCGTAACATCTCACCATGAGCTCACCAGACGACGCATTTGGACGAATATACTGTAACAATAACCGTTTGTCAAAGTGAACGAATTTTCACGACTATAGATCAAAAGTACACATTCGCAAGAGGCAAGTTGATTGCTCAGTCATTCCCGCCTACTGAGTTCCTTAAAGTTCATAGAAAAAACACCAGAGAGCGCAACTACCAGAGTTGGAAGCGATCAATCTATCTGTCGTTTAAACACACAAATGAAGCCAGACAAAAAGACTTCAGAATGGCTTCCTTATTCAAGATAAACACACAGCTTTCCTTCCCGGCTCACCAACTGCAATTTGGGCGTTCATATGAACTCACCATAGGGTGCGATTTTGTAAGGAAAAACAACCTTACGACAATTAATTTATCATGGTGATGAGAAATATTATCTGATCAACCAAATCGCGCCGACGAAATCGGAAATTGTACCTACCTGATCAGCTACAAGAAAGGCAAAACCGCTGTTGACCGGTTGAGCCGTTTTACTCAGTTTCACGAGTAGTGTGTCATGCCAAGAAAACGTTTCAAGTCATTTTCGGTCTTAAAAATATTCACCCCGATTTATATCTTCCAACAGAGAGACGAACGACAATTCCACCTTCAAAATAAGACCTGACAACAACTAACCCGCGTGGCCAATTGTAAAGCAACCTGAAACGCTCAACTTTTCAAATAATGCACAAGAGTTATAAAACTTCCTTCGTTAAAACTCTGTTCTGTAGAGCAGGAGACACTTGAACTCCCAATAAGTGCCCAGAGAAGAAAAAATCTCGAAACCCCACTAGAGAGCGTCTCCAAGGGACATTTTGTCCAACTATGTAGCCGGCGAAAAACGAATCCGAAATAAAAGATATTTTCTTGCAACAACCATTTAAAGGGGATTATATATTCGAAAAATCAAACAAACCAACAATCGCTAAGAGGCGCCTCTAGAAAAGTAAACAAGGATAACCCAGACCCCCTAGTTCTGAGACTTCGAACTGGCCAATTTCGAGGAGTAAACTTCAACAGACTATGCGACCTCTCAGTTCACCCACACTTGCGGTGGCAGGTAAATCTACAGAACTGACCGCTACACCTCTCAAAGGATCGCTCGACACGTACGTAACTAACTGATGGGCTGCGTGAGACGAAATTCAGCTGGTAGCCAATCTATAATCCGACTGCAAGAAGCCTCCTGACCACAGTTCATTCTGTTGGCCCGGGACAAGTATTTCCTTAAGCAACCAAGGACTACGGATGCTGGGATTCGGCGGACAATACCAATTGATCAACAAACACGTGACCATGAGAGGGAAATTCCGCTATTGAAGGATGAGTAGCTCTCCATCCTGCCTAAGTGTGAGTTTATCACTTGGTTGATCAGATGCTTGTGGCTGGACGATGCAGTCTTTAACTGTCAGCCGGACTGTTCTCACTGTACCGTATAACGACACTATACGCAGTGGCTGCGTTCTCAACTACGGGATGCTCATCTGAAACGCTTATGTCCAACCGCTTATGTCCACCTGGATTTTGACTGCATCACTCACTTTCAAAAGGATACGTAAAAGAACAAGCTGAAGATGTCGCACAATCGCCCTTCCGTAAAGTACAACAGAGCTAGCACCGTATCACAACCGTGGAAAACACTTTATATCAATCCATTGACGTGATGCGAATAGAGGTAAACTCACAGTATACTTGTTTTGTTAACAATAACATCGTGCATTCTGCGCGCGGTGACGTGCACACTCAGCGTGATCTACATGTTAAAAACTACGTGAGTAGAAAACCGTTTATACAAGATAACAAAACAACTTGAACAGTTATTTAATACTCAATCCCTTATTGATCACCATATTTTCTTGAATTTCAGGGATCAGATTAAGATTACGATAGTCTGTGAGCCGAAATTTGTATTGTACTTGTTCAGAGGTAAGACGGAAACACCTGGGTCCAGATGCTCTGAGTCACGAACGACGGACTCAAACATCTCATCCTACAGAGTATAAAATAGGCCAGAAAATCGCGAGTTTTTGAGGACAAAATGCGGACTAAAACACGTATAGCGAACTCGTCTCTCTCGGGTCAATGTTAACCCAAAATAAGACAGGACAAGACAAACGATACTAGTCTTAGTAAGAGTTTCGTAATCATTCAATTTGCTCGAAATCCTTTTAACGGCTGGTTATTTCAATCACCGAGGATACCATGAATTTCTTTATGAACCGGAAAGCGACGTATAGCATTTCAGGAGGGTTAAGCTCCAAAAAGGTTGATAAAATGACCTGAATACCAATTAGGCTTTGATTATTTGAATGAAAGCCTTCTGTGACCTGATTGCCCCGAGTGATGTGTACCTTTCAACTACGTTCCGTGTGGTGAACAGCAAGCGATCCGTCATGTCGATCGTAAAAGTTGCCTTCAGTGATCACTACGAGTGTGGATTGAGCTCGGATATATAGAATCCGTAGCTAGCCCAGAGCATGAACCGAGAAGTTGTGCTCGGAGTCAACTGCACTGCACAGACAACGGTACTTTTTCAATGCCGAAATATTCGGTCCATTAGACTACCAGTCAACGCGGAATATTAAACATCATACTATGCACGACGGCAGAAGACACATACCTGGCCATCGGCATGTAAGCACATGGATATACAAGCGTTTTGTATGTGCGATCATAGGAGCGTGAATTCAAAAGCTGGAGGTCTGAAAAGATTATCTCCAGTGGGAAAACGGCTTATTTGGAACCCAAACCAGCTGATGGCGGAGGCAGCCGGGATGTCCATAGATCCTAACCTAGCTCGTTGGTCGGAGGATCAAAGAATTTGGTTGTCATGCCTGACAGTGCAAGTGATTCCTTTTTGTTCCATACGATATCGGTTAGGTGGAGCGGTTAGAGAGCATCTGGTAACGTAAATTGGAAAGGCCGATGAAAGCTTATGTTAGACCTGCCTGGGGTCGAACTAATGATCGTGAGTGAGAGTGCAGCAAAGGGCCTTTAGTAAGCCAAATAGATGGCTACAGATATCCCCATAAAAAAGTCTAGTTCTCGTTCACGCAGATATCAGTGGCTACCCACCAATGTGACCGTTTGGTGAATAGTGTAGTGAACATTGAGTGGGAGGGGCATTTTCTTCCTTTGGTCACATTATGATCGCTAGTAGGTGAACCAACGTTGTGGTCTAAATAAATATGAGGATTTGGATGATGGTGTCTCCTGTTGAACCGAATGAAAAGTTGTTGAGACTCAGAGTTGGCACTCTTTTCCTTATCAGTGTCTCTTCATTGTGATGAAATTATCCAGCTATTTGTCAAGTTGAGTCTCCTATATTACCTTAACGACTAGCATAGCCAACGCAAAACAGTGTATCCTCAAACATATTGAACTCCTTTTCAAAGAGTTTGCAGTTAAACTACGACAGTCTTCCGAAGAAAGACTGCGTAGGTAGTTCAGCAATCAGGTGGAAAGCAAATGCACCTAGGTAAATCTGTTAACATGAACACATGAATATCAGGACTGAAGGTCTTGTAGAAATCATTTATCTTTTGGCTCACCGTAAACGGATTAGTTGTGCAGTCTGAACTGAAAGCGATAAGATGTCGCTCGAGATAGCTTAGTGCTTAAGATGGGAATTTATTGACCGGAGCATCCGCGTTTCGAACCCAACTCTATTGCTCCTATCTAAGCTTGAGAAAGCCGGTAGTATCTCTGCCCTTGTATTTCCTTCGAGTGGTATGGCATCTTGACACCGGAGGTGTTACAGCCGGACGATTAAAAAGTACAATTAAAAAAACGATTTATCATAGCTGCAATGGTCGAGTTTAACAGGCAAGTTACGACGATATTTATAGGCAGACCGCATTTGATCAATAAGCCTTGTTTTTAGGCAACACAAAAACCAGTAACTAACATCGTAATGAGCTTCCGAAAATGTTACGAGTCACACCAATGAGCTGACCAAATGTCGCTCAACAGAAAACGCTAGCGACTATTAAATGGCAGATGAATCAAGCATTCAGTGGACCCGATAAAGCACGTGTTGCATACCGGTGGAATGAAACTGGAAAAAAAGGTTTCCCGTGACAAATTTGAACAGGCCACACATTGTACACTTATCCATTCTCCTTTTTCAATACCTCGATAGATGAACACTGTGGGAAAAATCTCGCTGGGAGCCGGGGGAACGGACGTAAGACGTAAATTGTTCACTAATAGTCATGAAATTTTACATTGCTGTGAAACCTAAGGGAGTGTCCAAGATCTTCTGGTACTGTCAAGAAAATGGCTGGAGAAAGAAAAGCCACAAGTGGAACAGCTCTTTCTTGTGAGAAGCCCTTTTTTCGAGAAGTCAGACACCATTTGATGTGAATTGCGTGACGGAAGGATGAGTGTCAGTTAATCACACTACTGATCAAGTATTCTCGTTGGGACCGTGTAGTCCCTTACGACCGAAAGAGAGATCACGGGTTCCAGTCGCCCAATAGCTACATGAGATAGACAATGCTGACGCAGCTTAACAAGAATGAGTCGTTCTCAGCTCTTCAGCTTAGACTGAATTGGCCAGGTATATCTAATACCTATTGAATTACGGTCAAATTAACACTAGCGGAGTGAGTGACTGAGTCTTTTGACCAATCATCTATCACGCTAATAACAGTGACTTGGTATATATAGTAAGGATGATGGCTTCAAGTGATATCTTGGTTTAGCTAGTGTTGAAAGGAGAGTGCACTTGAAGTTATAAAAGTAATGTACATGAGTGTGCTTGATGATTGCATGGCGCTACCATCAGCCGTGGAAAAAAACTGCCTACCAAGGCGCATCAAGATCGATCCTGTTATGTTTGTCCAATGAGTTCTGATCAGAACCAAATGCTCAGTAAATTAGCCCCAGCTTTTACGAAAAGGGTACGGACCTTGAAATTAAAAACAGGCCCACTTCACAAGTGATCGAAAGGCAACAGGATTCGCTTCGATGGCACTGGGTGATCATGTACCAAGGTAGTAGTTAAAACACTGAGGCGCTGCCGAATAGTCATTTACCACGACCAGTTGATCATTTATGCGGAGCCTATTCTCAAGGAAGATGAGCTAGGTAGGTTGCATCACAGAAACAGAAAATAGATGAGGCACAGTGAGCTCACATCAGGTACTCTTTGAATGTCAATCGTGAAAAATTTATGTATGCTTTTGAGCAGAGGAAACTTACCGACCATATTTGCTGTCACCTACTAATAATTCCGGGGCTCTATACCACCGCGTTGCTACATAATCCGTGTACACCTCTCCAGGAGCGGCCAACGCTCTAGCGAATCCGAAATCACAAAGCTTGACCACACCGCGTTTACTGATGAGTACATTCTCCGGCTTTATATCACGGTGAATAACCTGGATGGGTACCGGAAGTAGGGTGGTGTTAGTACGTCAAAAAAAGTGACAGCAAAGCGATCGGATACGAAAACTTCACTTCAATACTCACTCTTTCGTTGGACACAGTCCAATAAAAATGTACTGACGTCCATGGGATACGTATGTCCGCACCAGCTCCTACACTTCCATCAAATGCAAACACCCCACAGAAGTTTGCATTTTGGGACGCACATTTTCTTTGCAGGAACATGCTCAGAAGCCCAGCTATCATGCGATAAGTATATAGACGAAGAGGAAAAGACCTAAAACTTACTACGTTTACTGCCTCGTTATTTTGGGATATATAACCGGCTTTTAACGCACTGATAACGCTGAAGTATGAGTTTGAAATTGGATCTTATAAGGAACTGGCTGCATAACTAGCGTGGACACGCAGATTACCAGCGTTATTGCATCCTTTTTGCCTTGTACACTCACTCTCGCAAAAGTCCCACGCCAAGATGTCTGTTTCCCAGACTACTCAAAAATACTTGGAGGCTTTCCCATTTTATTCACGGCACACTACCTGGGTCCTAAGAATAATGGTACAACGCACGCAGTGAAACGTGTGTAGCCGTGAACATAGGACATTCACTCACACATAGTCACACTCATTTACTCGTATACGGGGCATCCTGCTGACGGTAGCATCCACTTATTTCAAAGGTAACTGACATTTACTCGAATGCATCTGTGCACCATTATGCAAAACGTATGGTTCACAGACCACGTCCAAGCTAGCTTGATGGCGGATCAAATAAGATGTCAGCGCAGACCTTTTCGAGTAACGCGCATGGAAGTGTAGTTTCTGGAGCTGTGTTCAAGTGATCGTCGGAAGATTCATCTGCAGTGGACGATCTCCAGAAATAGAGGAACGAAGCATCGTGTCGTATCATCGAACAGGCAGTGTCAAACGTGCCGTGCCGATCAGGAATTTGAAGCGACAGACATACGATGAGGAACAAAAAACCTTAAGAATCCGATGCAACCTCGACCTATAGGAAGGAGGAGCATGGCGTTCACATCTTCGCTCAACAACTTCAAAGTGTAGTAAAAAATAAGACTAGAGAATTTCGTTTGTCCCTTAGAATTATTCCCTTACAAAAGTGCTGCCTCGAATGTGTGAAGTTCACATGTGATTTAGTCTTGATAAACAATATGCACGGATTCACCGAATGCCCAAATGACATAGATGTCATGAGCTCAGAGGAAAATTCCCGAGTCTGGTTGCTTTGAGTGATATCTCAACATATCCTAACTGCCTCCGCTGTTGAAATCGACCTAATACATGCGCAGACCATCTGTTCTGAACTGGAAATCAGGAAAATCCAAGTATGCAATTTCTGTTAAATGCTATCTGTCTACTTAAATAGCTATAATCATCAGTACCCACTACCAGTATGTGTGGCAGTATCCTCTGCATGGGCTTATACAGGGGCTCTCTGTAGAATCGGGGACTGCGTGATGAATTCGACCTCTGAATGACTTAGTGTACTCAAAAGTGGATCCGTGACAATTAGTCTGGCTCTTTTAAGATGCTGCCATACAGGTTTTTCTTTTCCAAAATGTTGTGCTGGTATCACCGGAAAGGTGAGAACAATGTCCGGCGGTCTACTGTGTACTGTCCACAGTAGTTAATTAAGCCCTGAATCTAAGTTGGCAACGAATGCTTTGGGATGACTTCAAGGGGATCGTACTAGGTGAGGCTGTTTTAGTTAGTTAACCGACTAACAGGTTCGCGATAGCATTCACCGGCATACGGCTGTTGAAAAACAACGAAGTGATGGAATAGCTAGTTACCACGCTTACCTCGGTGTCCATTTCCCTACTAACTTCAACTATACTCTGGAGGTTTATGCAGCTAAAAAATCATTCCCTAGAAATTCTGTGCCAACATTTTCCATAGGTTTATTTCCTTGACTATGATGGACACGGTATAAAACACACTTTGCTTATTCCCATTGAAAGCTTTCCATGCTTTCGGCGTTGTTGCTATTATGCTTGAAATTCCAGGTAACGAATTCATACAATAAGAAAACTAAACCGGACTGTAGCTGTCACTTTCATAAAAGAAGACGGCGTGTTCGCATGAAGTTGCAGTGAGATGGCGCAGAATATTAAGGTTCACATCAATGTACGGTGACAGTATTGCAAAAGAGAGGATGAAAATTAAATATTTGTTGCAACACTGCTATAACTATAAGGGAAGAAGAAAAGACGTGATGGCGCACACCTAGCGAAGAAACAGGCGACATCCAATTTCAGACATGCATGGGCGATCAGGCACGAAGCGAATAGCGCGGTAGGTTACTCCCTGGTGGTACAGAGCACGGTGAGTACTCCGCTACGTTCCTCATAGAAAAAATCACCACTGGTTATCTTTATCCAAGACAGACCTGCTTTTAGGCGGTACACTTTTTGGATATCACTTTTCATTTTTCGGGCATAAGCGAAACGAAGGATGGCAATTCACAGAAAAATGAGTTCCAATGTCAGCGGGACCTTTGTGAACAGCCAAAATATAAACTCTTAAAACGATCGTGAGCTTTGTTTGCTTGGCAGTTTATCAAATCATGGCTCATTTCTGTAGTTGAATGAACTAATGATTCTATTCCAGGATGGTGAACAATATACGGTTTGCTTAAGGCGCCTCCCGCGGAACAACGGAGAACGCCACCTATGTGGATGTATGACCCTATAGCGAATATTTATCTGGACAATGCATGCGAAGATGAGTAAAGCTGCACTAATGCCGTAGGCATTATTCATACTTCTAGAGCAGAAAACTCAGGTATATGAGCGTGTAAACAAAAGGATAAGAGACGAGGCAATACACTCCATTTGGCGAAAAACTGGTGCAGTGACCTAACTGCCTCATAATGGCCAGCAACTGTGTGATAAATCAGTCAGTTAGAATGTCCATTTGTGAAACTTTGGCGCCAGACAAATGTCAGTGGGTGCCCAGTTGGTAGTAGTTTATCCAATGAGTGAAAGAACAGAGATCCAGCTCCTTCCAAACTACCTTCTTGTTCAACGTTAATTTTTGCAGTGTCGAAAGTTCACGCGCTCTATACCCGTGAAAGGTTGGCATCCACAACAGATCGGATACCGTTCCTAGTAAATACGCGAACAGAACAGTTCAACCGCAGGTTGGAAAAGTAAGGTCCAGAAAACCTACAGGCAACGCCCAACATCAGGAGTTAGAATACCGTCGATCAGTTAAGTTCTTATGAACTTGTATTTAGTTGTAGGATGACATGACTTTAAGGTTCAATGGAATCCACCATAGTTAATGCGATAGTAATAGCCTCCCTGTTCAGACGGCTATCTTCGGATTTCTTTGCGAAGAAATCTAACAAAATTGTCCTAGTTCACATACGAAAGTATGCGAGGATTTCTGGCTGCCTGTTTCACTCTGTTCGTGGCTCAGCAATTAGGGTCAGTTCCCAACACATGTGGTAATCAATCTCCAAATTCAATGTTCAGTTGGCTGTCGGATAATGGTTGAACTCGATGGAACTTTTCATATGCAGTAACAAATTGTTGTTTATCGTGATGAAAGGGTGAATACAAAATATTCCGAGCTTTTGCTGCGACGACATTCAATAAATGTCCGTTGAATTCGCCATAGACAGTAAGAGGTCGTGTGCGAATCTCCCTATCGATTCGTGAAATGTGCGCTAGTGATGATCTTCGACAAGGATAAAGCAACTGTACACTGTCATGACGCAGTACTCTCTGATGAAAACTCACCAGCTTTACAAGTAGTGTTGTTCAAGGTATTTTGAATATCGTTCCAACTGAAATGCGGCGCACCCATTTGGGGGCTATTACAAACCAGAGGTACAAGTGATAATCAGCTGAGTCTCCCGTTAATAGAAAGTTATTTTGCAACTGGGTACATAACGTGAGCTGCACAGTGCTACTAGTTGTTTCGGTATACACTGACTTACTGGCTAAGGGATGTCTCATTCGTCAGTCGTCGACTACTTTTCCGGGCTTAGCAATTGACTGACAAACGTTTCGTCATCATTCGAGGAGACGGCGGTCGGTGGATATTTCTCCTATCATGCCTGAATGTATATGGCTTAGATAAGGACAGCTTATATCTCAGACCTGAGTGGCTACTGATGACTTAGGCCCTCTGGTTCTTTATATCTCTGACACATTACGGTTTGGTTCCCTCCTAGTCGGGTGGCTTATCGGCCGCCGTCCGTCTAATTGACCCGCCAATATTTTTGGTGCATCGTAGTTTTGGAAGGTCCTGCTTTCGCTCGAAACTTCAACACCTCTTTACTACCAACAAGCTCTGAGTGTAAATCGGCTTGTGCCTTGAGGCCGGGAAATAGGGTAATGGTTTAGCCTACTTATTACCCACCTTTTTCGAATGTAGATTGGGATGATAACCAGATTAGCCAGCAAATGGCGCTCAGTAGCTAATACGTGAGGGTTTGAACACAGCCTTTACTCGTATTGAAGATAAACTAGCAGCAATGGCTCCATCAGTATTCGTCCATAATGCTATCTGTTTTTACTTTAAAAATTCTATTGCGGTTTATTACTTATAACGCTGATGAAGACCCTTCAAACTCATAAGCAGTGTAGACGCATAGACATCTGGGACATCGTTACAGTTGCGAGATAAGGCACTTTCTTGCGATAGATTCGGTTGAAGAATATCACAAACGCGAAATCCATTTGAAATATCATTAAACACAATCCGTGTTTTTAAGTAAGTACTTAACTGCACAAGTTACGTGTTGCGATCAGGTAATCTCTCGGGGCACCTGTTCTTAGGGGCGGGATAAAACGAGATGTTCACACCAAAACCCCATCATGCGGGATATGAACTTTTTGAGGAGGGGCTCGAGATCAAAATAGCTTCTTTTTTGTAGCCCTCCAGTCTTGCCAATTGTCTTGACCAAAGGTAAGGACAGGAGGAATGGTTTGGTCACGCATAGGTTCATATCAGTTATGTTGTGAGCGTCACTCTCTGGTTTCTAGAAAATTGGCTTTTTATGGTGAGTGGAAAAAAGGAAGAGGACTTCTCTATTTCCAGGGTCGAAAAACTAAAAATAACAGCAACCAGCATGTACAACCACAAGGAGTGAGATTTCCGGCTAGATGTCTAGAAACGATGTGGTTCGTGGGGCGATTCATCCATTAACATCAGAGAAAGATAAAAACGGTAGGACTTATTTTCGAAGCCTGCGTTTGACATCCACTATCCTATCTCTCGTGATAATAGAACAGCTTTCGTGTCTCCTGCAGACAGCCTGGTATCTCGCGATGATATTTAATCCGACGTGCTCACAGTAACAGTAGGCACCACACTATATCATAGGCGAATTAAAGTTAGGGGTAACAAAAAGCCACGTACATTTTATTTTCACATGGCTCAACTTTCGTGCGTAAACAAACTTATTTTGTATATCTCTGGTGACAAGGTGAGATGGGAGCACATTTTGGATCCATCACTCTGCTACGCTGCTGGTTGATCAGCATAGCGGTTAGCCCGTTTGTCACCCTAGTATCCCGAGGAAACAGGAACTACGCATCCAACAAGTTAGCGAAAAAGGGACTACTGCTCACCGTTCACTCAGTCCCCTGTTTACGATTTCTTGTGGACAAAAACTGCTGAGAGACGAAAACGTTAACTTTTTATTGTTCTGATGGTTCTTCATAGGACGACACGTTTTCTCTGAGCCTCAGAAACTTACTCACCAACCAAAGGCGGGTGGCCCGTTGCTGTCAGGGCGGGTACTGCCTGAGGGAGATATCATAAGGCAGACAGAGTTGCATACCGCATGAAGAACCAGGCTACTTTAGTGCTGCAAGGTTGCTACAGCGCAGACAGATGCACACGTCTATATTGGATATTAACCCCCTATCAAGAGTGATAATTTAAATTGCTTCTGGTCCAGCGTACGCAGGTTTTGGCATGGTGTCGTTACATTGGTTCGTACCGCCAAGAACTGCCATACAACTAAATAGCAGATAATAACTTGTTCAAGTCCATGAGGAAATGGCACACTGCATAACAAAAAGACCTTCAGGAAAGCCGATTGATTTTACTTCTAAGGGCTTTTGGGTTGCAGCAACGTTTTTCGCCGAAAACATAGTCACCGATCTATAAGCAACTGAAAACAGCTATGGATTAGTTGGAGTAAAACTATGGGAATTATATTTTTAATTTTTTACTTGTAAAAACTATAGAACCAGCTCGCTACATTCAGTTCCAAAGTTATTGGATTGAACTTAAGCGTAATGAAGAAACTGGGTGGCCACCTAATCTCTTTTGGGAGCGTCTGAGCTTTCGATACCCGGAGTTGCTGGCGAGAAACTTCATCGCGGAGAGTATTGCTGACAAAAGCCGTGAGAAACATTTCGGAAGGCTTTATTCAGACTAACGGCAACAGTAAGTATTGTTTAACCTTAGTCTAACGTGCAGTTTTATGCAGTTTATTTAACTGTGGATGATGGATATTTTTAATACCACGAAACTAGCCGAAAGCACGCTCAGCGATCGTAAGATTTAGGACGGTGAGTTATTTGCACCCAATTACCGACATAATTGACAGCGCTAGGATGCTATAAAAAACTACAAAAATCATTTCTGAATAGACTAGGTTTAGTTTTAGGGAACTTGTTCTCAGGTACAACCCTAGCAACATGTCAAGAATTAGAGACCCTGTGTCACGTAGATCCGAGTTGATCAGTGGTAGGCAACGTATGGAGTTGGATGATGGGGTTGACCAACTAACAGCCGTTTAACCTCCTTTAGTGGAACAACCCAACCAGTAGTGTGGTCTATGAATTCCCTTATCGTAGATGACATTAGAAAGTTTTATTAGTAGCAAAGAGAATTGGCACACTTTTACTGAGATATTGTCCTGCAAGTGGGGTTAATCTATGCTGAAAAGCCGAGAAGTATTGTACGGCTTTTTCACCGGAAGTGTTCATCCCACGAAATTCTAGGGAAACTTGAATCCTCAACCTTCTGGTTGACGGAACACTTACCGGTATGCCACGAGCGGCTGATTGGTCTTGTAACTCCGATTGCGATGTATAACCGGGAGGGACCACCACCGCCTTTTACGACTACCTTACATCCCATGAAACCAGGACAAATTGATTTAGGGAAGTATGCATCAACAATGTGTGGTACGCGCTAAGCAGCTCAAGACTGCTGCCATCTTTAGGGCTCCTTACCGTGGGTTGAACTCAACCACCTAATACCCGATAAAAAGTGATTAAGATGTTCTGACAGTGGATTGTTTGTAATGCTTGAAAGCGCTTATCAGCTGGCCATAGCATCCACGTTGTGACACTTTTCTCTGTCGTTCACAGGGATGGCAATTCGGAACATAAGCCTCCTAACGGAAATAACATTTCTTCATGTCAATTGGACGTGACCTTTGCTTGTTTTTGGAAGCACAGGCGTACGTCGATCAATTAGGGCGATTGGCATAACGGAATTATTGGTGTTAGCGAAAATTGCGGATCAGTCGTGCCTAGCACGTCGTGAAAAATTACAACCTGACGGCGTGTGCCTGAGGGGTGAGTAAGGAGCGGTAAGGCTCGCCCCTCTGTTAGAAAATGGTTGAAATTGGGAAAGAAATCGAGAGTCAGTACTAAAGCGGAACACAGAAGAAGTCTTATAACACTTTACATCACAAGTTTAATAAGCAATATGTGGTCATCATAGGTGGAGAAATACAGTTGCCTTCAAAACAGACTAGCAGTGGCTTGTCACTGTGGTGCTATGTTCTAGAGAGAGGATTATCGGAGGGAAACTGATGTCAACTATTTACCTCTGAAGCATCAGGAAGTAAAAGCTGTTACATAGATGATGTAATGAGACACAGGTCCTAACCAACGCAGCTTCTGGTGCTGGACACATTCATCAAGCACAACCACAAACGCGCATTATGATTGCCTCATTACGGATTCGCTAACACAAACCCACACGAGCCATGGTTCTGAGATAACAATTGTCGAACACCTGAAGATGTTTCAGTTCCGCTGCTCGGATAGGCCAAGTCCCACAGCCATGCAATAAAGCATCATGCAATGTAGCTTGATACATACGTCCCTTGAGATTCAGGGATACACCGTTTTTACGTCATAGGTATCAAATTACCAAACGCGACTCGATTCGTGCATTCACCTCAGCCACACTACAATCAGAACTAATACAACTTCCAAGATACGTAAAACGCTCCACGACCTCCAATACCTCTTTCTGGATTGTAAGTGGCGTGCTCGGTGACTGCACGTCTACGAGCAGGACCTTTCACTTTGTGGGGGAGAGGCAAGATGGATCAAGTGGTTAAGGCGCAAATTTACTGACCGGAAAGTCGGTGGTTCGGACCCGACCGCGGCCTCTTGACTTCCTCTGTCTAGGTTTAGGCAACCTGGCAGTAGCCCAGCCCTCGTGCCTCCTTCATGTGGCATGGCAGCTAGGCACCAAAAGAGTGCTACAGGTGAACGGTTTTTTATAATCTGTGGGTGTAAAGCGCATACAAAAGGATAGGATGACTTTGGTCAGTTCATCCAAGAACACCTTCGCCTTCGCCTTCCCTTCGAAGACGAGAACGATGTCGTCTGCGTACTCCAGATCGACAAGGTTTTCTTCACAGGTTATTTGAACACCAGGGTTTTGGAGACCCTCCAGCGTTCGTCTCATTATTTCATCGATGACAAAGTTAAACAGGACTGGGAAGAGTGAGCATTACTGACGGACACCGCTTTGTGTACGGAAGCGTTTGGAGAGCTCTCCGTATACTGTCACACGTCCGGAAGTCTGAGAATACAAGGAACGTATTACGTTTATAAGCTTCCGGGTTATTCCTTGGTAGGCAAGCGTGTAAAGGAAAAGAGACCGATCAACCGAGTCGAACCAGCCCCGGAAATCCAGGAGTACTGAAATTGTGGGTCATACGTATGGCGTACTTGCGTTTGTTTTGCTCTTCCACGTCCTTGAAACAATAGCCTGGATCTATCCCCAGGCTTGCCACAACTCTACACCAGGAGGTATTTCTAAATTCTGACTGTGCACCATTCACTCAGGTCCTATAGTGGAATCCGGCCTGACGGTTAAGAAAGATAGGGATATGAATATGTGTTTTATGAGTGTATCATGTAACATGGCCTGTCTGGGGAGCAACTTGTCGACCCAAGTTTTATGACAATTAATGTAAGCTCGATTAAGACGCTGTATACAATCATCCAGAACTTTCGGGCTAACAAGAAAAAGCTGCATTGTTAGAATAATAGATATTGGATACAGGAAGCCGTGAACTTTCGTGGTTTTTAGGTGTCCCATTCATAACTCAGTCAATAGTACAGCCAAGCAGAGATTCGATAGAGGACATATTTGACGTAATTCATTACTTGTTAAATGGTCGTTATTTGCCAATTTAATGCCATGTGGAAGATTTTCATCGAAGTATTGAAAGCAAGTTTTGCAAACTCACACCAGGCCAAGGCCCGTGAAGTTTGTCAGTCGTAAGCAGTTCTGTCAAAGTCGACACTAACACTTCTAGGACGAGAATTGATTTTAAGGTGCAGAAGTGGCTATTCTAAACTTTACCCTGTCAAAATTATTTGCTAGGGTCATACTACGCCAAGGAACTGTGTTTAAGAGGTCTGCTTAGTAATGAGTGTGAAAAGTCCTTAACAAACTTTGTGTCAGATGAGGCAACAGTGCGGTAATAAGTAATGGGCGCAGAGCGCTTCGACTAGTAGTGGGCGTTTGAAAGCCATTCAGTGTTTGTATTAAGAGACAAGGTCCTCCTGTAGAAAATCTTCTAAAAGGCGCTCCAAATCTCGCTAACAGTGGTTTTAAAAACATTTGCTCTCTTAAATGATAACCAATATTACCAAGAAGCCATTCTTTATCATTAAATTAGCCATAAGTGCTTCTGAAAGGAGGAATTGAGCTGAAGACAACGTCGAATCAACGTACATTTCATGTGTTGACTTAGTCGACATAAACAAATAAACATAACACCGAAATTCTTCCACGGCAAGCACAAGTCATTAATAGAGAGCAAGTTTGAACACACAATTTTGACTATGTAGTTTTGGTTATGTACCAAATGGTCTCTAGTCGGAAGTACTATTGATTAAATGAGCCAGTAGGCGTGCTATGAAGAAACCCAGCACGTAAAGGTTACGTTATCTTAGGGTCAGTGGAATGAGTAAAACAAATAATGCCTGTTTGTCTACGTATCATGAATCGATTTAGTCTCTGTCTCCCAAGCGCCCAAATAAACTTTTATTGCTCTTTCAGTACGGGAAAAAAGAGACAAATAAATCAGATTTGAAAATGCTACGCTTGGATAAAAGTTTCGTCAAAATCAAAATTACCGCCTTTTTTCCAGAAATATGAGCTTCCTAAGAATAAATGTTTTGGTCAACATCTGTCCGAGTGGTAGCAGGAAACTGTGCACTGAAAGTAAATGACATCTAAATGGTGACACAAATACATAAAATAAACATTTTTTCATATAGGGCACTTTCAAAACCAGCACCCAAAGCTTTTAGCTTTTGCACTTTATTTATTCGCAAAAATATCACATGATACAGGGAACTTATGAGGTGAACATCGTTAACTGTAAATACATTCACATGACCACGCTTCTTGTCAAACATAATTTAGTTTAATCACATCAAGCAAAGTCTGTGGGAAGAAGTTTCAGTTGTAAACTTGGATATTTGCGCCTTCCTAACGTAATTGCCTCCAAAATAAAGGCACTTTGAATGACCACAACAAGTGCTTCATAGAAGTTGAACCAAACTGTGTTCACGATAAATTCAGAACCAATTAAATAAGCATAAGCCCTAATAAGATTGATAAAAACCCTTCGGCCATGCCTACTTGGTAAGCCTCAAGAAGAGCGAAACCGGTCGTGGGCTATCAAAGGGTTTTCAGCAACCTTATGAATAGTATATTGCGTTCATAAAATGTGTCCAGCTGAAACATGAGGCGGCTTTCAGTTGCTTAAAAAGAACACCATAAACGAGAGAATCAGCTGGGCTTTGAAACTGAAATATTGCCCTGTTGTAAACTACTGACTGTTTACCAAGCCCCTCTGGAACGCTGTCGTGAACGTCTTCTCAAGGTCACCGGTCTTTGCCGACTTCAAGAGGTGCAGCTGAGTTCTAGGGGGGTTTCCTGTCAAAACCAAGTTGGGATGCAGATGAGTGCGTGGAGCGCATTTACTAAAATGAACCGGTATTCACGTAAATTCTCTCATGGCTACAACCGCAATCGTACACAAGACAGCCTAAAAACACCAGTCGTTCTAACGCTCGATTCGCTAAAGCAGGATCATTAACATATACCACTCTGATGTTCATCCTGTCAGCCATACACTATATACTAACGTTTGAACAAACAGTAGCTGACTGACATCTCTTAACATCAGCCAGTGCCGCAGCTTTGAGTATATTGTGGCAGAGACAAAAGCCATTTCTCAATTTGAATAAGTAGACTGCTTCCTTCTTTTGAGCCGCTATCTTAGGCTGTTGTAAAACGAAGCTCGAGCTTAGCCATTTCTAGCTTTTGGAAGCGTAGTATTCGGAGCCGGCAATATGTACACATACATATCCAAACAGACCTACTACCAAATTCAAACTATATTAGCACACTATCTTACACGAAGGTCAACCGGCAAACGCCGTTTTCACTATTCACTAAGCATCCTTCTCTAAATTGTGATCATTTTTTGTCCGAAATTACATTCCAAATTTTCTTCATGGAGAATACCTGCACGGACCCCCCAGGCTGAAACACCGCTGTTGCAGCGACATTGGTCCCTCGGCTGCTGTACGCGTGGTGAATGCCTTATGGTTAATTACAACCGCAATGTTTCACCATGTTGCATAGATCGTTTGGAGTCACAGATTTCTTAAATTTTTTCCTCAAAAAAAAGTACCGGAGATGTGGCTCTCCATTCCTCCCAAGGGGGAAAACTCTTGGGAAGGGTACACTTACGTTTTGAGTATGACAGAATTCCACTCCTCGCAGAACCTGGAACAAAATCCTTCTGGTTCGTTCTTCGTCCAAACCCTTTGGGTGCAGTTCCAAGTCATCCAGAACAGTATGATCAACAAATTCAAAAACGAGGTAAAGGCGCCTTTTTCGTCGAAAAATATCGAGGAGGTTGACGAGGTTGTCGTGTCTCAGTTGCTGAAACAGTCAGTAAGTGAAGACCTTGGTAACATCTAACCTTCAGCATTTTTATTTCCCGGGCCGCTATTTTCTTAACCAGTTTGTCATCTTCCGTATCAATAAATTTCTTTATCGCTACAATTTGTCCCGTCCCACGGTCCTTACACTTCATGACCATGCCGTAGCTTCCTTCGCCAACTAACCCTAGGTTCTCGTATCGTTCCATTAGGTAAATAAGTCGGAGCGGTAATAAGCATTTACGTAACCTCTCACGTATGCGAATAGCGCGCCCCAAACCGCGGGACGTATTCCCACGCGAGGCATTTGACCTTCAGTTTGAATAGATAAACAAATCTTCATCCAACGACGATCGTTAATTTTTGGCTGAAGTCCTATTGTGTGCACAGGTCGGATCTGGGAAGGGACAAAACGACTTCCGTGTCGGCCTCAACTGACAAGTTCCTGCTGCCCAGGTTTCGCGGGATTTCCCGGGTTTCCCCCGTGAATATATGTAGTTTTGAGTCAGGGATTCACGGATTGATACACAGGATCGAGGCTTTTGCCCAAGTTTCCCGGGTCGGTTTTGTTCTTGTCGGTCAGTGGCTGTCGTTCACCTGAGAGGCACAAGTCCTCGTCCGTCATCAAGCGGGTATCTATGATTAAACTTGCTATTACCGTTGTGGTTGGAGAAGTGAGCAACAGATGATGACTCTAATTTCAGCTAAAGGCACAGAAGCAACTGATTAATTCATGATTTGAATGTGTCCAGGGTCGTGCCAATTGATTGCATGCAGTTCACTACTACACAATAATATACCGCAGGTTTGCCGCTGCTGGCTGAACCACTCAATGAACCATCTCTTATCATCATCGGCGACAAAAAATACCAAAATTTCCTCCTTAAGGGATCCTCTTTAGTCTTGCTCCTCTAGCAAATCAATAACACTACTAAAGTCTACGTTTTACAATATGAGGCACCCGAAGTGGGAAAGTGAAAAAATCTAGGCACCCTGCGGTAGAATCTGAGAGGGGGAGGGAACTGGAACAGTGCTACGTACTCACAAAAGTAGAAACACATCCCCCAGTGTCATCAAACTTGATGGGCCAAAATGCCTAAGGCAAATCACATCACATGGCCAGAGACTACCGAGTTCCGCACAGCGTTAAAGCTGGCAGATCTATATCGGGCATCCAAAACCCTTGTGTCAAAGAAGAGCTTATATTGAAATGCTGCAATCCCCGTATGTGAGCCGAACCAAAGAGTTTCACAGACTTGCTTTTGCTGGAATCTTTCTTGATTAATCCTCGTTCGCGGTCTCTGGCACGTACTCACTTTTAACGTCCTGATGTTATGAATCAGTAGATTACTAGCATGACTTTCGATATTTTTGAAGGAAATTTGGTGCTATCCAGTATTCATACTTCAAAGCGTTTGAGAACGCGTTAACTAGCCGTTTGAAGGATAGCTATATATATATAGCTACCGACACTATAGTGTCGGTGCACCCAGCGGGAGAAGCCACCAAACCTTGCGAGTTAGTGTACCAAAAAATTAGGCTAGCCAACCCCAAAACCCAGTGTAGGTCGTATAATCAAAATAGTATAAAAATCTGGGGCATTTAATGATGAGAAACTGCACAGGGGACCATGGTTGCGCAAGCTGGTCTTGGCTAAGGAGACGCGGAAATTATTCACCAGTCATGTCATACATTCTTGAAATTTTCATAAGGTAACTCCGCTTTCGCATGACTTAATTCCTGTAAACCGACGACTAACCGAAAATTTTAATGCCCTCAGGTCACAGCTGAAATACAGAACACCATCCTGTGAAGTTCGGTAGTGTGTGGCCAAATAATTCCGCAAGGAACTTACCACTCTGGTGTGCAATGTACGAAATTTTCACATTGGCAAAGGCACCAGGAATTACTTAAGTGCCGCATAATAACCGTTTTGAGCTCATAAACACTTTATCGCTAGGTGACACATAGCACGCTGAATGGATCTTCTATACCATACTGAACTGCAGGTCTTCTTCATATCACCCCGCTATCAGACACACTCCACCACTAGCTGCAAGCACCGTGCCAAACAGAACCACGATATTTCTGTGACGCCAATGCGCGCTTTATATGTATCGCCCGATAGTGGGCGATCGTTCATTCGCACCCGGAATGATCGGTTCTAGCAATGTGATCAACAGTTGTCTAGTTAACGCTAATTATATCCTGTGTGAGTAAATGCATCACCCTGGCGGTCTCAAGCGTACCAGGGAGATGCCTGGGCACAGTCATTAGCCCATGCATACGTTTTGGCATTGTGACGCAATAAAAATCTTGAAAAGCGACGGCTTGCTCCAGGCATGGACTTCTGAATGTTTACCTGTACACTCATCCTTCGCTATGAGAAATTTGAACTAGGCTATTTGTTTTGAAACTAACAAATTGATGTAGTTCTAAATTAACTGATTACATCTAACGGGCCAAACCCTCAACTTCCAAAGACGGTTGACACCTTTGCTGGTAAACACATTTGCACCTCCCTACAGGCTTTGTGGTTGCTCCGTATCAGTTTGTTCTCGGTAATCCGAGATCAGTCATATAAGCGCTAAGAAAAATTGTGCACGATTCATTAGATATCCCTTATGTTCGTTTCCCAGCCACCACCATCAGCTCCCGGTGGCCATTCAACCGGCTGGTGGATGAACTTCAGCTACTGGATTCCCGAAATCCCACAAACACTGGTGAGCAGTGGATTTTCCGGGGGCCAGTCATAACGCATTGATGCCCAAAATCCTGTAGAAATACCTTTCGTCGGCGGCCGCGGATAGCCTGTCTCAGCCAAGATAATGGTCTCTTGGCTCAAAATGTGGTCTTTGCAGGCTTTTTGGCCCACCAGCTTTTCAAACTGATCCTCGGTGTCTAAGGGATAACCCGGTATATCATATCGATCGGTGTGATACTGAGGCTTGTCCATTGCGAAGTGATCATCTTCATGTTTGTTCTCAGGGTCGGCACGCACATGACTCATTAATGTTGTGGCCCAGTCCCGGGCCTCGCCAAAAAGCGTACTGCGTGGTTGCCGAAAGATTCGCAAAAAAATATTCCGTAAATTCCGGTTGAACTGAATCACAGGATCCAAGTACAATGTGTCCTAAAAATCCATGTATGTCTATATTTTTGGCTGTTGGGAGAGTCTAATTGAAATCTGGGTCTGTAGTGTAACGCTAGGGTCACTGCATCCTGGTCAGACGCGAGAGACGATGACTCTACGTGAAGCGTGCTAAATTGAAACGCTCTCTAGCTCTCTTTGGAGACACGTGCCTGAATAGTTCCGCGATTTTTATTCTGTAGCGTATCCACGTCCTCGATCTGGTCGAGCACGCGACAATCTCTATTGTAGTAAGACGACCAATCTATTAATTTCTAGCTACATCTTCGGAGAGCCCAGATCTCCAGCCAAAAATTGCTCTTTATGCACAGAGGCTTCATATATTTTAGGAAACTCGTTTATATTCCGAGGCCCACAAAGCATTGTACAATGACAGTAGGCACTCAAAAATAGTGTCAAACAAGCAAAGTTCCACGAGTTTGTAACCTCCGAAATCCTCGTTTTATAGAGCAAAAAATGTAATAAATTTGTTCTCAGCAACGCCTGCCTCCCAGTAATAGTAACAGTGAAAAACCTCCCCTTGGTTTCAAGACGCATAGAACGCCTTGCACTGCAGAATTCATGAATTCTTGGCAAGAGATATGTTATCATCAGGAGGCCCAACTATCTTTACAGTTGCATCGTTCAACTTGGACCAGTGACTTTTCTCAGAGGAGGTAGATGGTCGCCTCTTAATGAGGCGCGTAAGCCTGATTTGGATAAGAGTTTGCTGTGATCGAAGTAATTTGAAGTTCGCCACGTGGTTAGGCATCGTGAACCCCTGACAGCATGTTTGTCGCGCGTATCGGCCTGGTTTTCCGCTGTACTGTAAAAGCAACAACAGTCTCGTTGGAAAATTTGAACGGAAAGCTGCAGGCCTGTCCCTGGTTTACGCCGGGGTTCAGTGGCTGACGACACAATTAGCAGTCCACCATGAAACTCCGCGAGGCCAAAGCCAAGCTCGTTATCCCTCGCCATTTGTAGTCCAGAACCATGCTGACGGTAAACATAGCTTGGATAACCCCAGGGTCATATCCAGCAGTTTAAGAGAGAACTCATAATGACACGTCTTGGACCACCATGGCGCAGACTTAGGCATCCGTTCAGTCGTGAATGGGGTATAGAACAAAATATACATACAGAGATGAACCTCCCGCATAATTTGCATGATCGGGCTGCAGCAAGTTACACAAATTAATACAGCCGCAGAGTTGCCTGCATCCTTCGTCCAGTTTGGGCGATTCACATTCACCAAAAAGTTGAAAAGTTTTATTTCATTTCATTTTACGGATGGAGGTTTTTGTTGGCCTCGACAATACGTGAATAATACGTAAACAAATCACCTATACGAATAAGTCACAAAAAACAGTTAGAATATTATCGAGAAACACAATCATTTGCAAATCAATTTGGTTTCCACGGGCAATTCGATTGGATCTCTCGTTTATGATGTCCTCCAGCTGAATTTGGGTTCAAGTAGATCAGGGACTGCGCCTACTTAATGAGCCCCAAGAAGGGAAAAACCGGTCGTGGGCTGTCGAAAAGTTTTTGTCAACCTTTATGAAAACATACTGAGATATCTGGAATATCGTGCTAACTGTATCATGAGGCAGCCTGTGTGTAGCACATTCTGTTGGAACACATCATAAACGAGAGATTCAATTGAGTCTCCCGTGAAAGCCAAATTGATTTGCAAAGGAGCGTATTTCTCGAAAACATTCCAATTTTGGTTTAAGCAGAATATAAGGTCGACGGAAACTCGGGGACTGCGCCTACCTGATGATCCCCAAGAAGGGCAAAACCGGTCATGAGCTGTCGAAGAGTTTTCAGCAACCTTGTGAGTAGTTTCCTTGATGAAGTTAGACAATTATTTTCATTTGTGAGGAGGGAATCTAAAAATCATAACGGCCTTTAAAAACTAATTCTCTTTCGCCGATATCGATCGGCTTATGACCACCGATGGCCCCAAACTCAATGAATGTTTAGCGTTACGTCGTTGATTATGATTTTCAGGTTAACTAAGCTGTGTTCAACTCCTACCGTCTTTGAACTTCACAAGGAATCGAGCTTGCGGCACCACTAAATCGACTCGACATTTTGAATGCCTCGGTGTCACCGCGCAAATTCCTACACCGTAAGGGAACCGGTTGAGTTAGTCAAGACTGTCTTTCTAAACGATGCTTTGAGGGCAGGTATATCACCCTGTGAACAGGCACCGAATTACCCTAGGTATCACCAAAAGGGGTGATTTATGTTGTTTTATGACCAATTAGGCTACTTCGGGTTTCGCTTTGTAACCCACGATATTTCCCGTGTCGCGCTGATGGGCTGTATCCTGGTTCTCCAGGTTGCTGTTGAAGACACACACAGCGAGCTGTTCCTTGAAACTTATGCTACCGTGGTGGTATGCCGGGAACGAGCCGTTGATTGCTTTCAGGCTTTGGAGAGCGGATGCTCCCAGCGCGTTCCTGTTCAGAGGTAGGCGCAATGATACTGCCCCAGCTCGTGTTCTACTAGACCGCTCCGCCGAATGCAAAAACGAGACTAATACGAATGGCACAATTGTTTTGGCCACAAACGCCTCCCTTAAATCGGAACATTTGTCTAGATAGTTTGGCAGCTAATTGTCTTCGACTGATAGCGCACCCAGCATTCATAATGCTATCTAGCTAGCACTTCCCGAATATGGTCATCAAATACCGCAATGTGGAATTCTGCTGCTGAACAATATGAAGCGTCCAACTGTAAAATCTCTAAGGCTTCGCATCTCATTGTGTCGGAACTGTAAAAGCGGAATATACTCCCCCGATCATCCGCGCCGAAAGGTATCATCCAGCATTTGTCCCTGTCTCCAACATCGTATGTATCTGTCCCAGCAATGATAACGTTTGACGCGGACTCAGCACATCTAGTGAGTCCGGACGTGGACGCCACGCGTCAATGACGAAAGTGAACAAAGACTTGCCAGTCAACACTTCCTCGCAGAAAACCACGCTCAACATTCGGCAGATAAATAATGTGATGCTACCATACTCCTCTACATTGATTGTTTTAGGAAGGTTCATTATAACAACTGATTCTATGGGCTAGCGTTCTCATTGAAAAGGTCGCAATTTACCGAGTTCAGAAGTTACCAAAGTCCTGGTTCGGCTGATTCCTTGATCGAAATTGATTCCTTGGTCACCATACACTTTTTCGGCGAACCGATAAGGTCTATTGAACTGGAAGTCGCGATAAGAAATGCGTTCATCAATGGGAAATGGACCACCTCAACGTGAAGTGTATGAATCCTCAACCGTTAGAATGTCCACACGCATCGCCCGCTCCACTGTCGTCCGTCTCGCACAGAAGAGGCACCGAAGGTACCCGCACCCGTGGCCGCAAAATCGTAATGAGGCTCGAATCTGCAGGCAGTTAACACAGTCGTTAACTGTTACGCTGGTTTCACTGCCCTGCCGCACATGACAAACACCTGCACACAAGTTTGTAACTGAGGCTGCTCCATTGACAACCCAAATTTTCTGACGCATTGTAGCTAGGAGCCGTGGACCACAAACGGAATGCCACTTTAATAAAATCACCCTCAAGGCAGAAGGACAGCTGAGACGAAACCAAGAAGAGTACCGTGATATCCAAAATCGACTGCGACAAACTTCACCCTGAACACGCTGGAAGGGACGTTTGCAAGTGAACAAAGGAATATATGACGCCCTATCCTTAACATCCACACACGAATCCTAGGAAGGCTACAAGTTCATTCAGGAAAATGCAGAAAACATTACACGGGGAGACACGAGACACCAAGGGAACTTTTGAAGCATCGCAATACACGGCTTATTTAATCACAGAATGCAATAAACTGAATCCAATTTACGCACCGCTACGTGCAACGAACCAAAATCTAAACCGGAGTACTCAAGGAGAAACGAGTATCTGAATCACAAAGAAACGAGGAGCTTTTAGAGTCAGCTCAACAGAGGATGTTAGCCGAAACTCAGGACACAGGTCACTCCAGCATCGACCAGACTTTGAGGGTAGGAGATATCATACGACAACAAGCCACCATCCTAGACCTCGCTCGAAAACACAAACGTGTTGTTCAAATACATGAGACATCGCCGCATGAACAGGCATTCCCTGTGCTCCTTGAGGGACAGAAACTGAGAACCGACAAATGACCCAACAGTGGTATCTGAGGTTTAAGGTGCACACTATGCGTGTCATTAATTAGCCCCAGCGTCTTCGTCACATCCACTCTTGTCAAGGCGGAACTACAACCAGCCTCTAACCGACTTGGTCTTCACAATGGAGGACATTCGTCAACTCTTGCACGAGATCAACCCATTCTGCGCGTTGGGGCCCGACGAGGTCCATCCGAGGATCCTGAGAGAAGCGTCCTCCACACTGGCAAATCATCTACACCTGGTTTTTCGTCAGTCGCTTGACGAAGGCCCCTTCCCCTCTGCTTGGAAGGAAGCGATTATCACGCCAATCTACAAAACTGGTGACCAACGGTCGCCTAGCAGCTACAGGCCAATAAGCCTCAGTAGCGTGCCGTGCAAGGTGACGGAACGCATTCTGAAGCGAGCTATCCCAGGTCACCGTGCTTCCAGCAACCCGATAGCTCCGGCTCAACACGGATTCCTCCCACACCGCTCTTGCGTGACAAACATGCTCGTGTTTATGGACAGCTTAACCCAAGCCAGGGACGAAGGATTCATATCGGATGCCATATTTTCAACTTCTTAAAAGCATTTGATAGGGCCCCACACGTCCCGCTGCACCACAAACTTTAGATTCAAGGGAAATTCCTTCTCTGGATCAAGGCGTCCTATCAGAGAGATCATATTGAGTGTGGATAGGCTCGACCTACTTTTCTCCAGCGTCGGTCTCCATTAGAGTTCCACAAGGCTCCGTCTTAGGACCAGTGCTGTTTTTGCTCTGCGTCAACGACCGCCCAGATGTTCTTGCAAGTCCATGTCTACTTTTTGCGGACGACTTGAAATCCTGGAGTTCCAATGCCAGTGCCATCCAAATGGATGTAGACGCTGCAAAGCAGTGGTCGTTGGACTGGCACCTTCCTCTGAATGATGAAAAGTGCGTCCATATGTCGTTTAAGGGAAATTCAGCGAATGCCCTTGTTATGCAGGGCGAGAAAGGACCAGAAAACATCATGAGGATAAGTGCCAAGAAGGATTTGGGGATCCGGGTCTCCTCAAACTTATCATGAGAAATTGGCCCAAAAGACATTCGCCATTGTACGGATGATCCGACGCACCTTCTCCCGTATTACTCGCATGGACTTCCAAATACTCTACGGGGGCTACGTCAGACCGCTCCTGGAGTACGCCAAACAAGTTGTCCACGCACTAAAGACGTCAATCTCACTGAGCGTGTCCAGCGAGCCTCCACGAGAATGGTTGCCGGCCTCAAATCCGTGGGCTACGAAACGCGTCTCGCGACGCTTGATCTCTTTCCCCCGGAGTAGCGTCGCCTCCAAGGGGACCTAATTATTACCTATGCCCTGTTTGAACAAAGCTTGGCAAACAGGTTTTTTACCGTTGACCCTGCAAACACCCGGCGGGGACATAGTAAGAAAATCTTCAAGCTCAGGGCACACACATCCATTAGACAAAACTTTTTTTCATTTCGGGTAGTAGCTGCGTGGAATGACCTTCCTCCGACGGTTGTACACGCTCCTTCTCGAACCCAATTTAAACCACTATTAGACATTTATTTATGCGAATCCTCGCGCTGGCGAGCATACTGCCCCGCGCTGAGAACATAAAGAGCAGTGCTACACCCTTTTTTCACTTGTGCCTTTCAGGTGAACGACAGCCACTGACAGGCAAGAACAAAACCGACCCGGGAAACTTGGGCAAAAGCCTCGATCCTGTGTATCAATCCGTGAATCCGTGAATCCGTGAATTTGCCGGTGAGTGGCTACTAGTGCCCCCTGATATGAATCCCATCATTCGTCGTATCGCTGGTCCAACCGGAAAGCAGAAACTTCGGCCGGTTTCCTGAAAGACATCTCAGATCCACATTAGGGAGAGATGGAGTCGAAACTCCATTTTAAATCCCGTTCAAACACAAAGATGTCTCAGCTTGACTAATGAGGCTTCAAACTTGGGCGTGATGAGAGTAATTCCAAGCCCAGATGGCGAACAGCGCTAGCCTCGAAGACACTTTACCTGTATGGTATCGACGACGGAGCGTTGGGTTATAAGGCACTGGCAGAAAAGCAGATATGTTTGCAACCTGGAGAGTTCTGATCCTTTCGTTGTAGTGTATCCGGTAAAAAAAGTCACCAAGGACGCATAATACGCAGAAAAAACCATGCACAGTGGGTGTGTCACGACGAAGTATCAGAAACTAGGACACTCGGACGCGCCTCTGGAAGCCATCATCCTGCGGAAACTAGGGTATGTTCGCTGAAGCACCTATGATTTGACCAATCCGAGCTCGCCTCGATGGGACCGTCACGCAGCCAGATCTCCCGACTAATCACAATCGCGTTAGGCTTATTGGCCGTTGCCGCACCTAGTTGCGAGCGGTAAGGCGCCTTTTTCCGTATGATTGCGTGTAACACTTGCCATTATCAAGCGTCGTATGTAGCGCCTACCATTTTGGGCGATTTATATGTAAGTATCGGTGGTGTGCAGCCTTGCTTACTGGACTTCGGCTGATTAATTTTCTTCCGTTTTTCGATCCACGGAAATCATCATTAACCTCCACCTTCCGAGGTTCACAGTCCCACGGTGCATCCATAGCGTGCATGCTAAACAACATAGCTCTTTTGCGAGTAGTTTAGATTTGTGACTTATGAGGAGCTCACTAAATAAAATTATCACCTTTCGTTAGTCTATGTGCACTGCAATTGTTTTCCAGTATTTGTTCCGGTTACACTGTATTCGCTCAGGATGTGACGATTTTATTGTGCAGTCTGAGGTGACTTACACGGCTTCTTATGCACGCGCTGTGTGTTGTCGACAAATCAGTGACACCTAAAGCGCTATCCAGCGACTATGTATAACTATACAGTCGGTGAACATGGAACCACCTACGGCCTCGGAGGTTTACGACTGCATATGTTCTCTCAAGCGCCACCGAGCTCCCGGTCCGGATGACCTTCCACCTGCACTGTTCAAAGACGGGGGTGAAGTCCTCAGTCAGCGCCTGTCCGACCTGTTTGCTTGTATTTGGGAAAAGGAGTCTGTCCCAGACAACTGGGGAGAATCGGTGATAGTGCCCATTTTCAAAAAAGGGGCGCGTAGTGAGTGTGGCAACCACAGGGGGATCAGCTTGATCCCGGTTGTAACGAGACTGTTGGCGTCAATTGTGATTCGTCGCCTTACGGTGGCTCGTGAGATACTGACTCGAGAGCAGCAAGCGGGATTCCGGCCTGGTAGGGCTTGTGTTGACCAAATCTTCACACTGCGTCAGGTGCTAGAACAACGCCATACGTATAAGCAACCCACGATTCTAGTATTCCTGGATTTCCGAGGCGCATTCGACTCGGTTGATCGGTCTGTTCTTATCGAGACGCTTGCCCACCAAGGAATGCCCCGGAAGCTTGTAAACATAATACGTTCTTTGTATTCTCAGACTTCCGGACGTGTGAGAGTGTACGGAGAGCTCTCCAAAAGCTTCCGCACACAAAGCGGTGTCCGTCAGGGATGCCCACTCTCTCCATTACTTTTCAACTTTGTGATCGATGAAATAATGAGACGAAAGCTGGAGGGTCTCCAAAACCCTGGTGTTCAAATAGCCAATGAAGAAAACCTTGTCGATCTGGAATATGCAGACGACATCGTTCTCATGTTCGAAGAGACGGAGAAGGCGCAAGTATTCTTGGATGAACTGACCAAAGTCATCCCGTCCTTTGATATGCACTTTGCACCCACAAAGTGTAAGGTCATGCTTGTGGACGTGCAGTCACTGAACACGACCTTACGATCCAGGGAGAGGTACTGGAAGTTGTGGAGCGTTTTACATACCTTGGAAGTTGTATTAGTTCTGATCGTAGTGTGACAGATGAGGTGAATGCACGAATCTGCAACGCTCGGGCCGCGTTTGCGAAATTGAGACGCCTATGGCGTCAGAATGGTTTATCCCTGAATCTGAAAGGACGTGTGTTTCCGTTTTTCGATCCACGGAAATCATCATTAACCTCCACCTTCCGAGGTTCACAGTCCCACGGTGCATCCATAGCGTGCATGCTAAACAACATAGCTCTTTTGCGAGTAGTTTAGATTTGTGACTTATGAGGAGCTCACTAAATAAAATTATCACCTTTCGTTAGTCTATGCGCACTGCAATTGTTTTCCAGTATTTGTTCCGGTTACACTGTATTCGCTCAGGATGTGACGATTTTATTGTGCAGTCTGAGGTGACTTACACGGCTTCTTATGCACGCGCTGTGTGTTGTCGACAAATCAGTGTCACCTAAAACGCTATCCAGCGACTATGTATAACTATACAGTCGTAAATTGGGTCCAATTTGTGTGAGACGAACCAACGAGAGATTGCTTACGAGGTTGTGATAGCAGCGTCAGCCCGCTCTAAGTAGACTTTATGACACATCCTTCGCTGGCGCGGCAACGTGCTTGACGACATTCGATTTGGCCCAGCCAAGTTGATGTGATATGCAAGCCAAATCCGGGCAACGAATGTGCACATCTGCCCCTGAAAATGAGTGACTTATGAACACCTTTCATCTCGTCTTCAGTGGCTAAATTCCGTTAGAGCATCCACTGGAGGCCCAGCTCGAGCATGCGCTGCGATAGCGAAGATGGTCATAAGAGATCTATGAATAGCTGAGGCCAATTCAAGTAAACTACCGGCTGATGACACAGCACGTTACCGCGCCAGCGAAGGATGTGTCATGGAGTCTACTCAGAGCGTCTGCTGCTGTTATTGAGCCAGCACCCACTGTCCTTTGACGGAGTAGTGTGCTGTTGCGCTATCATGCTGTTTGGTTTGTTTCTCCACTCCGTCGTAGCAATTACGCAATTGCTTTTTGTATGGCGGGATACTGTCATGTGCAGCTTCCATCGGATCAGAGTGCTGGCGATATTCCATTGGGAAATTCTGATTCCGCTTCACTTGGTATTGTAGAAGTAGACTGCGTATTCTCTGTCGGTCCTACCCATTTAGACATCTGAAGCCCACGCTTTAGGTTATGAGGGGGATTTCCCGCCTTGCAGTTCGATTCGGGTTAAGAAGGCAGTTAGAGGACACGGGTTACGTCGTACTCTCGAAAATCTGCGAACGCCGTTGACGTAACTTGAGTGCCTTTGTCGGCTATACTAGTCCCTGGAGTTCTAAATTGACTGAATGGTCGTCTGAGTTCCAGGATTGTGGTGGCATTTATGGGGTTTTTCACGAGAACAGTTTGAGACCACTTCAAGCGTCAAATATGACTCGACATGAAGCTTCTATCTTGACGTGTTTGTCGGGTTTGAGTACCGCAATGATCTCTCGGGCTACACTAGCTGGAACTCAGTTCCTGGAGATTCAACCACGCCAGGAAGGCAAAAGGGGAGCAGTCAGACCAGGATCAGCGACACCCCGTGCTATGAGTAATCGTGCTACTAGGCGGCCTGGGGTAAAGTCGTACTGTCCTCCGCGATAGGAGTGCGAAGGCAGTGAGGAGTTTCCCCCAGACGGCCAGCATGGCCATATTCATGGATGCAACGGTGCTTCCTTCCCCCGAGGATGGACGGGTTAGAAAAGGTCGGATATTAAAAACGCACTCTCCGACCGCCCAACACTTGACGGTGACCGCGGGCGCATTATTCAATATGGTGTTGCTCAAAAGTCACTCTGCTGTGCGCAGCCGCATCAGGAGTGAGACAGTAATGCCCCACTTCGTGCACCCTCGGGTTAGGCCAACCCACCCACTACACCCTCCTACTGCCTTGTGGGTGAGACTTTTGAATCAAAGACTCAACCAAACCCCCTTCCTCAGCCTAGGCAACTGGGCTGTAGCATTTGCCCGCACGGTTCTGTGTTCATCGATATCCTTCCCGAACTCCTTCCCACCACACAAGCAAACGTTGCTGGGTCATTTGACTCGGTTGTTTGACCGGTGGGCATTATGCACCCTGCTGCCTATCATCTATAAACAAAACAACACCTTCCCATATCTACAAGATCGTTCCTACACAGGAACTTTAAGCATCCGTACTCTATTTCTAATTGGCAAGCAACCGATTCTAGCTGAAACCTTATACTTCTTTAAAATTGATATTTACTGTATCTCCGAAACCGCATACAAGGCTCAAGCGTGGTTATGCACCTCAGAACGCCGAGGATGAACTCAGCTCTTTCATATTTCCTCTGTGTGTCCGATGACCCAGAGGCGATGACTGTTGGAATATATGGCGCGGGGGTTGTACTCAGACCTAGAGCTGAACGTGCTTTGCTGGATTGGATCCCAGTGAACAGTGGGAACGAGATGGTCCAAGTGGTTTGAGCGCAAATCTACTGACCGGAAGGTCCGTGGTTGGAACCCGACCTCTGCCTCTCGACTTCCCCTGTCTAGGCTTGGGCAACCTGGCAGTATCCCAGCCCTTGTGATTCCTTCAGGTGGCATGGTAGCTAGGCACCGAAGTGATGTTAGAGCTGAACGCTTATCACACTTTATCTCGCAAGTTTAGTAAGAAATACGTGGTCGTCGTAGGTGTAGAAAAACAGCTGCCTTCACAACAGACCACCGGTGGCCTGCCGCTGATACGTAGCAAAGCAGAACATGTGGACCGCTTGGCACAATACTTCGAGAACTAATTCAGCTGGTATCCTGGTACCTCCAATCCAGAATCATGGCCTTCAACAGAAAGGTGGACCGCGAATATAGTCCCGTCTTGTGCCCCAGAAGTGTCCAAGTATACTTCCCTACTCAACCGTCATCGTGCTGCTGGTCCTGACCTTCCACCTACTCTTTTCAAGGATGGCATTGGACTTGTCAGCCAGTGCCTATCTAGCCTGTTTGGGTCTATCTGAAAGCAAGAGACCGTTCAAGACAACTGGGGCGAATCGATAGTAGTGCCCATTTTCAAAAAGGATACTGGTTGTTTGCTTGTTCGTTGAGCTGGACATTTTGTGTGTGGTTGTGTGGCACAACCACTAACCCACCACTACGCACAACTACGCTCCCCAGTAACGCACTGATGATGTCACCTCGACTGGTGATGAAACGTTAGCAATCGAATTGCCCAGCTCAGCGAACAAGCCAACGACCACCTACGCTACCTGAGCTACTGACATTTTCCTCTGTAGAAAAAGGATACTCGCCGTGAATGTAGTAACAACAAAGATGTTGAGTTGACAAGGCCTCTAACTTCACTTATTCTTCGATGTCTTACGGTGGCACGCGAACCCTTGACCCGTGATAGTCAAGCGGGATTTCAACGGGGTATAGGCTACGTTGACTACATCTTCACACCGTCAGGTTTTAGAGCAGTACAGTATGTACAGACGACCTGCAATCTTGTTATTCCTAGACTTCAAGGGTGCTTTCGATTTTGCTGATGGGTCGGAGCTGTTAACTACACTAATCCGATTTCTACGTACGCATGCTTCTGGACGGGTGGGGTGTATGGTGAGCTCTCCAAAACCTCCCCTACAAAAAGTGGTGTCCCACGAGGATGTTCACTCTCTCCATTCTTGTTCAACTTCATCACTGATGAAATAATGAGGCGAACGCTGGAAGGACTCCAAAACCCCGGTGTTCAAATTGTTGTTGGTGAGAGCCTTATCAATCTGGATTACGCAGATGATGTTGCCCTCATCTTTGAAGACCAAAGCGAAGCACAATCCCTGTTGAATAGACTGACCACCTTCATACCATCTTTTGGCATGCGCCTTGCACCCCTAAAGTGTAATGTCATGCTTCAGAACGTGCAGTGTTCGGACATGTCGCTTACAATTCAAGGAGAATCATTGGAGGTTGTGGAATTTTTTTTTACATACCTCGGTAGTTTTATTAGCTCTGACAGAAACTTGTCTGATGAAGTCAGTGCAAGGAACCCAAAGGTACGAATAACTTTTGTTAATTTCCGTTACTTGTGGCATAAAAAGGCATATGACTGGGTCTTATGGGTTGCGTGTACCAGGCAATGTTGTATGGGTGCGGGACAGATGATGTAAGGCGTTTTCAGGTTTTCAACCACCGGTGCCTCAGAAGCGTGGCTAGTTTTGGATGGCGTCAGCGCGTTAGTAACGAGGTGATTAGAAAACGGGTATTTGGTTGTGCGACAGTTACTTCAGTCGAGGAAAATATCCAGCATCAACGAATACCATGGCTCGGTTATGTGCTGTGCATGCCGAAACACCGTTTGCGGAGTCCAGTGTTGTTCTCCGTGCCTCCTTAAGAATGGCGCAAACCGCGAGATGAACAGTGCATGACTTGGCAGAAAGGCGTGAAAGCGATCACGAAGAGTTTGGATGTTGTTGGCGTTGTACGCCTTCCAGGATGGAATCCACTCGATACCAACTGTGCTTGGCTGGAGACGTCGCAAGAAATGGCGGCTGATGATGTCAGTGGCGTTCGTGCTGTCAGTTTCTTTCCATATTATCTGATTGAGTGGTTGGAGGTGTAGGCACCTCAGGACGCTTGACACAGGCCAGCACTAGGCCTCCTCCCTCACCCACTTTTATTCTCTTCTTTTCACTTTTCACTTAATGAACCCTATGGCTGTAAGGCTGTGGAGCATCAGTGTCAACACTGATGTTGTTGTCTTTGTTGATGATGGCCTGCCCCTGCGGTGTTATGTTCTAAAGAGGAGACAACCGGAGGGGAAAATGCTACCAACCTTTTACCTTTCAAACACCAGGAATTAAAAGCCACTACAGTGAAACCCTCTATAAATGGTGTTTTCAGTCTTCAGAAGATAATAACTGTTGCAGCCCAACTGGCCATAGTTTCAACGCTTGAGTATCGTAGCTCACACGCCATGACGGAGCAAAAAGTACAAAATCACTAAAGTCACTTCACAATTCACAAGGTGTAGTGATTTCAGGAGTAAAACTGTGTTCAGACAGCTGGTGCCTCATTCTGCAGACCTGGTTATTCGCGAATAGCCAGATTGTGTGACCTCAATAGTCATCTATTCTCGCAGAGGACGCCGCTGGAGTCCAACCAAATCCACTACACAGTAATTTCGGTGCAAGAATACTCTATCGTAAAACAAGACAGACATGTAATGGGGATTGTCATCATCATCAAGGTTATCAGCTATAACCGCGTACAGTGATTATAGCTGCCACAGTTTTGTTCACAGATTATTTGGGTTGATGGGGTAGGTAGCTGCGTATTGGGGCGTCGGATCACAGATATAGAGTATGCGGACAACATAGCTTTTCTTAAATCTGACGCTATGCTAATGCGAAAAATATTAAATAATCTAAGCAATTCTGCCTCACGGTCCGGTATGCGTTCCACAACTGCAGTGTTATGTGCTACTACAAGGCTGTGTAGGTTCAAACCCCAACCTCATGCTTGCGAATAAGCCGATTGAGGTGATAGACAAGCTTGTCTACCTGGACCGCTGTATCAGTCGTACCGGTCTGTTAAAAGATGATATTTCCACCCAGATTGAGAGGGCCAGGGCAGCTTTTGTAAACCCGCGTCACTTGTGGCATAGGGGTGACATCCCTTTGTCCGTCAGGCGTCGAGTTTACAACGCTGCGGTGCGCTCCACACTACTATACGCGCCGAGGACGTCAAAAGTCTTTCAGTGTTTGATCACCGATTTCCTCGGAGCATTGTTCAAGTTTGGTGAGAATACCGGGTCAGCAATACTGAAGTACGTCGAATGGTTTTCGGATGAAATAACTCACCTACAATAGATGAACTGATCATACTGCATATGTTGCGCTGGCTTTGCCACGTGCTCCGTATGCCAGTCGACTGACTTCCCCGAAGGATTCTTTTCGCACAACCACACGAAGGGCGGAAACGAGTTAGGAGAGGTTAAACAATGACTTGGCAGCGAACTGTCAAAGCCACCACCAGCAAACTCAGCTGCGATGATTATTGCTGGATGCGTACTCCGAGAAGGAACACATCAATGGTTATAGATATTTTGAGACATGACCTAATCGCCTTCAATGCACAGCTCCCTTCCCAGTATCCCTACTTAAGAGTCCACTGACAACATGGTACTTACGCACCAATTTTATTAGATCCCGCCTCCAATGCGCAGCTACCCACCCCACCTCCCCAAATCATCGGTGCACGAGATTGTGGCAGCTATAACCACTGTACGACAAGTACACGGCTCTTACAGCTGATACTGGTGATGATGACAACTAACTGGACCTGAACAGGCGATGTGAAGACGAGACCTGAACTCGGTCAGTTATGACCGCGATCATAGGTATGTTCTAACGGATGACTTAGATACTTCTGTAAGCAAGATTCGGAGGTATGATCAATCTTGGAGTCCATCAGAGACGTAAGTCCGATCAAGGGCCTTCCTTCTGTTTGTTTCAGGGTGTCTTGTATGAAGGTGCTGCGACTGGTTGCAATTCTGCTAGAATAACAGTGCGTTCTGAAATAGACATTTTTTTGGTGATAGTTCATCACGCCGGTTAATGCGGGACAGGTACACAGTCGTTGGCCACGGTAGTGCTTTATAACCTGCTTCAGCACAGGGTCTCGGTAACTAGCCTGGCAGTTCATGTCAGCAGGGTACCAACTGCCTCTGAAACTAATCACTTCTCCAGCTCCGAGACATTTGTTGCGAATTCAACGTCTCCTGGTTCCAACCTGCTTAAATAAATGAAGCGCCACAGTTCATGGGCCTGTTCGGGGCTGTTAGTGAACTGGTACTTGATTTTGGAGTGGTCATTCGATGGAAAATAATTGGTGGTGTGTGCCGGAATCCCGTTTCTCAAGCCAAAACAGTAAAGAGCTGCTTGTGATCCGTCGGTCATCGTTCAGCTGTAACACCCCTTCAGTGCCTAGCTGCCATGCCACCCGGAGGAATCACGAGGGCTGGGATACTGCCAGGTTGCCCAAGCCTATACGAGGAAATTTGAGAGGCAGAGGCCGGGTTCGAACCACGGACCTTCCGGTCAGTAAATTTGTGCTGTAATCACTGAACCATCCTGCCCTTACTGATCCTTACTGATTCGTCAGTAAGGTTAACTGACAGCCAAAGAGCAATTTGTGGAGTATTTCGATTGCAAAGACGATCGCCAGAGCTTTATTTTCCATCTGACTGCAACTGCGCTCGGCTAGTGTCAGGGGCCTAGTTGCATGTGCAGTAGCTTTCTGACTTCTGTCGGAATAAATGCTAGACCACCGCGCCAGGGTCACAATTTTAAGCATCGGATGCCACAATAGTTATCAAAGGCGGATCTCAATGGGTAAGAAGCCGATTGGGGTTCATCACGGATTTTGCAGAGTTGAAGGCGCGTTTCATTTTTTTGGCCATGTCCACTTGCGTTCCTTGGTGAGTAGCTGATTCAGGGGGCTTCGGAGACGATACATAGATGACAGGAACAATCTGTACTAGCTGGCGAGACCATGGAACTATCTGGTGGATGTCACGTCTGTGGGTGTCGGCATTCGTTTGATGGCATCTAGTCGCGGTGGCCATGTCCATCGACTGCGAAATCCAAGGTGCATTCCTCTTGGCGCTCTGAGAGGCGGTACTCTTGAGGGATGGCCCAAGTGGTTAGAGCGTCAATTTACTGACCGGAAGGTCCGTCGTTGGAACCCGACCTCTGTCTCTCGACTTCCCCTGTCTAGGCTTGGGCAACCTGGCAGTATCCCAGCCCTCGTGTTTTCTTTCGGGTGGCATGGTAACTAGGTACCGAAAGGGTGCTGCAGCTGAACGGTTCCCTACTCTTGAGTACAACGAAGCACGTTATCAGGGGGCGGCCAAAACTCATCGGTGTTGGAACTCATGACATTTAGATCGTCCAAATAGGAGCCAATACCGGGGTACTCTCGAGCATCTTATGCATGGATTGTTAGAGTGTGACTGGCGCCGTGTTGATACTAAATGAAGGTCGAGTGTAATAGGGCCAACCACGATGCTTACTTATCGTCAGAAGTGTGCAGGATTCCTGCGTGACTTTGATCTGCAAGTACGCCTCAGCTAAATAACCCTCCCTAAAATACTTGCCACCATCCAGGTTTGCGTACAGGTCCTCGGGATGGAGCAGAGAGCACTGGCGCGTATACAGTGGATAAGTATGCACACAAGCGGCGATTCTGTTACCTTCCTTCGCAGTTAAGATCTGTGCGGTCCATGCCGACGAGTTTGTCGGTTGGAGAGCACCAGGCTGCAGTAGTAAGTCCAGTTCCTTTATATTTTTTCGTCACCGTAATTTATTCCTGACTTGATCCAGAAATCGTTTCTTTGATTATTCCCATCCACCACTTGCACGCGTGCCATTGTCAAGATTACTCGCTTGGTTCTTTAAACTTCACCTTCATTGTGTAGCTATTGGCTATCGACCAGCCAGTGCTCACCTACTATGACACTGTTGCAAAAGAACGGTCGTGCAGACGAAAAAGTTGAGGATTATCCACAAGACCGTACCAAAGAACTCAGGTAAGACGTGCAACTGCTAGTCTTTTACTAATTATTGTCTATATCAGGGTTGAATCCCTCCTCTGTCGCCTCAAGTACCGGAACACTCTTCCAGAGCTCCCATTTGATCCGAAATTTCTTGCGTATCCCCTGGAACCTTCTCGGTTTGTTCTCCTCACCCTTTTCTCACTATCCCAGATTTCTGCAATATGTTGCCACTTCACTGGAACGTAACTACAAACACGAACTGCTCACAGAGACGGATGTTGGTGTTGATGTTGATTTGATTGATCCAGATGTTTTTAAGATCGATAAATCAGGTAAAATTTAGCCGTATTGTTTCTAGTAACTCTATCAACAGTGAAACTGCACCCAGACGATGAGCGCCTCCTAGAGGACGATACTCCGGCGGCCATCAATGCCCGAAAATCGCGACACCAGAAGTCAGTGTCTTGGCTCCGGCGCACGGAGTACATTTCGACGGAAATGTATAACAGGTGGAATAAATCGGACAAGGTCGAATCAAAGTGCGTTGCCATAATTGCATAGTTTGATGATGGTTCACTCTTTTCCTCCACACAGATTGGGTTACAGTGTCAAACGACACTTGAATGAGGAGATTGTCTATCGAGACAGAGAAAGTCAAATTGCTGCAATCGAAGCAACATTCAGGGCCGCAAAGAAACCCATTACGAAGCACTATAGTAAACCGAATGTTCATGCTGTGGAATTGCTACCTGTTCTTCCGGATTTCACCCTCTGGCGATACCCATGTGCACAGCAAAGAAACTACGAAGCACTATAGTAAACCGAATGTTCATGCTGTGGAATTGCTACCTGTTCTTCCGGATTTCACCCTCTGGCGATACCTACCCGCACAGGTATGAAGCTTCACACAAATGCACTGGTTAATTTTCCACCAATATATATATATATATATATATATATATATGAACGTT
>NW_008751832.1:391474-407574 GCF_000715545.1 Opisthorchis viverrini
AATATATATATATATATATATATATATATATATATGAACGTTGACTTTAATCTGCTATTTTTGCCTTAATATCCTTTTCGTTTTCCAAACTAAGTTTACAATTAACGGGGAAATTGATGTCGGTCTGTCAGGCCTAATCGCAACTGCTTGCGCTGGGATAAGACTACTTTTTTGTTTTCTTTTCCTTAGAGAAAAACCTGATTGATCCAAAGCTCGAATGTACGCGTCGTTATTTCGTTTGGTAGGACACGGAAAGGCAAAGAGCTAATTTTCATCATCGTTGGGTAATTTTCAGGCACCTACCTAGCAACCTTCATCACTTTGACCAGTAACCAAGCGTTTCCAACCGAACTGCCCAGCTTAGCGAACAGAACGACAGTCATTGACAAAATGCATTCACTCACAAATGACATAAGTATCAGCGAATCTCCCGTTTGTGGTACTTTTAAGTTGGACGTGGTACATGAGGGCCGTCTCGTGTTTCAATCAGCATATTACTCTATCTATGACCGTATGTTTGCCAGCTTCATCCTTGGAATGGCGAGCCCAACCGCCCGGTTGTAGAATATGTTATGAATAGTGTTTTGCCAAGCAGAATGCACTTCCTTTCCCCCGGTCAAACTCTTCCCTTGCCTGCTGCTGTTTACTGCGTCTACCCTATAGACTCGATGTGCATCTGTAATCCCTCATGAACTTTTAATCCTTGACTTGTCGAGCAAATTTGGTTGACTATCCTTTACGCGCGCTTTTTGACCATTTTGCCTTACCCCGTGTTGTTCCCAGGCGTGTGTCGCAAACTAAGTTCGATTTGCCATCTTCGGGCTTTCTTTGATGTTGCACTACTTCGTGCAACAGTTTAGACGGAAAGACGATTGAGAATGCTTGTTGTCACATTTCAGTGTTGCAATGTCCTCATTTCTTTGTCTGGCGCATCTTACGGAGAATGCTCTATTCCCAGTAAACTCACGTTTGAGTGAAAAAGTGTGTTTAGTTGATGGTAATCGAAAACATTGTATTTGGACTCATCACTCACATGCAACTCCATCTTCATTTGCATAATATCCATGCTTAGAATCAGTACCCACTATTTATTAAAAAATCGATATATCTTGTATGCTTATTCATAACAGCATCCTTCAAACGGTCACTAGACTTGTCACCAGACCCCCGTAATTTGAGTACTGTAGAATACTTCGACGTATTCGGGAAAGCCCACTTGAATGACGCGCAAAACCACAAGCCAGAAATTGTGGATTCTTGATATTTATCAAAAGATGCGGTACTCAAATTATGGGGGTTTCCGTCTAAACTGTTGCACGAAGTAGTGCAAGTCCAAAGAAAACCCGAAGAAGATGGCAAATCGATCTTATTTTGCGACACACGCCTGGGCACAACACGTGGTAACGCAAAATGGTCAAAAAGCGCGCGTACTCAAATTGAACCATTTCCTCTTGGACCCCGAGAAGACCATCTATAACGAAGATGTATAATCTAAGAAGCAAATCGTGCGAAAGAGCCAAAATTCGATCGCCTCTTAGAGAAATTTTTAACGCCCACTACACGCCGTCCACATCTCAGGTGAACCGTATCACCAGCCCATGTTTTGTATCCCCATGTCATTGCCCACCAAAGTCCCGTAAGGCTAGTAGCGTTAGGTCTATTAGGTCTTCTGCGCGGCATTTAGATGCTAAGCTTGAGCGAGACATTTTGTGGGGAGAGACTTAGCAGAAAGTTTGCGACAACTGAAAATTAGTAAAAAGAAGTTTGAATCGAAACGTAAAGCACTGGCCAGTCTACGTCTGGAAACTCACCAGAGCTACTCATCGGAAAATGAGCTACAACCGGATGGTACCGCCAAGAAACAGGAGTCCAACGCTTCAAATGATGCATGTATTCGCGAAAAAGTTTCCCTACAATCTCTTATATCAGCTTTGGCGCTACCGAAGATAGAAACAGATAAATTCGATGGAACTCCGTGCAAATTTTGGAAGTTTATGAAGAGCTTCCAAGTGAACGTCACCAGCAGACTTGTTGACGACACACAGCGGCTAATGTATCTTATTCATTGTACTGGTAGCAACACGCAATCTTCTATTGCTGCTTCGGCTTCGCCAGTACAATAGGTCTTATGTGTTGGGCGATATTAGCTGTACTGGAATTCGCACAGCGAAGGACAACCCGTTCAACTATGACGTCCTATCAGCTGCTGTCGGACGAGCGACAGGAAGCACGAGACGTTGGCACTAGGAACTGAACAGGCGACATATCGGTATTCCGGATGATACTGTGCGCGCATTAGGTGTTTGTGGCGGCGTGTGTTAATTACAGTAAGTAACGTATTGAAATGCATGCTAACCTTAACAAAGTGAAGCACATTCAGTTCTCCCTTTACCATAGTAGATGTGAATGTAATCAAGAGCTTGTTGCATTGTGTTCTTCCGTGCCTCCTACACACTGCTGGTTCACGGTGGAACTGAAGTCCGTCCGCCTTTTATGGAGATGCAAAGAGCCTCAGAGTAAACCTGTTCACCAGTATCAATTACCCCAGTCGCGGTGTGCTGTGCCTATCTCGCTCGAGAGCTTCGAAATAATTTACATTTCAGTTTAATAAAACTTGGTACGCATCTGTTTTCAAATAATTTTGTTTGGTTGTTCTCCCAGGTCATTTTTGATGATGATCCCGCTCGTAAGAACAAATCGAATGCTGAACAGAAGGAGGAAGTAAATCAGGCCATGATTCGGTGAGTATTCACTTCTGTAGTTTTGCGTATCAAAACGATATCAGAATGTTTTTTTTACCTCTCTGAAGATGTCTGGTCTGGGCTTTGAAATGCCGGCTAAATTCGGCCACGTTATTTGTCAAATATCCTTCCTATCTTTGAGTTACTACTCCGACGCTCCTTACACTTTTGTTTTCTTTCAGTGGTATGGTTGATGAATCAGGTGACCATTTTGTCGCGTATTTCCTGCCAACTGAATCGACCAAACAACTTCGCCGTCTGGATATCGAAAATCACGTTCCGTATACCGAAGGAGCGGCTTACGAGTACGAGCTAGCTCGCGAGTATAATTGGAATGTAAAAAACAAGACAATGGCGAACTACGAGGAAAACTACTTCTTTGTTTTCCGGAAAGATGGTGGGTTGCGTCCGTTTTTCTTACTACGCATAAAGGGGACCCTTAGTATAAGATGCAGACAGAGTAAGGCTGTTGACGCTCACGGTCTTGAGAACAAATACCACCATCCTGCCTATAAGAACCTTATTTAGTTTGCTACTCCAGTCCAATGGGTTGGGTCACAGGTTTTCTTTCACACAGCGGAGAATATACATCTTGCTGTCAGTAATCGCTCAGTGAAGGTCGATCGCTGACCACTTCCCTTTTATCGTCCCATACCCTCTTTGTTTTGAATTGGGCATCTCTGACAATCAGTCATCCCCTTGTACATAATAAACTGCTAAGTAGCGAAATACACTCATCTGGATACTGAATTTGTTTTCATGGGGAATTCACCTGGATCCAAGCTGAAAAGCATCTAAAAACAGACAACTCATTGACTTGTGCGTACTCTTTTGCATTGATGTCTTTCAGAGGAATAAGTCTATTTGTAGGGCAGTGGATGCCTATTGCTCCCTCCGAACTCTTCGTGCAGTTCAGGTTCGAAGAGAACATAATGCTGATTGAAACTCAGGGATCCCACTTACCTGATGAGGCCTAAGAATGGTGAAACTGGTCGTGGGCTGTCCAAGAGCAACCTTATGAGTAGTGTGTTACGTCCGTAAGACCGCTAAATGGTTTCTTCCTCATTGTTAGACATGCTTGGCATGTTGGACGCAGCATGCCATCGGGATTAGTTCACTAGTTAGCTTCTCTTGCATACATAAATGACCGCAGCTCAATTCACTGTGACTGCTTCATATTCTGCACAGTTGTTGTGTCCTTACAATTTTAGTCGTCGATAGAAAGTGAAGTTATGGAATAATGAAGTTACCGAGCAAAGACGCTAGATTAACTATTAATAGCAATTGGATCAACGCTATAGCATCAAGAGCCTCTTGACCTCACCGTATTCACGCTGGGCTCCCGTCGCGCTACATACCAATGTCCCGACGGCCTTTGATTTATACTCTTCTTGTCGAACCTAATACGAAAAGCATCTAAAAACAGACAACTCATTGACTTGTGCGTACTCTTTTGCATTGATGTCTTTCAGAGGAATAAGTCTATTTGTAGGGCAGTGGATGCCTATTGCTCCCTCCGAAATAGTGTGGATTGTAACAGTGAACAGAAAGGGTTGCCATCTTTAGAAGTAGACTTGGACAGAAATGCTCTGGAAACGATTAGCCATTTGTAAATTGTGGTATAAAATAAAGGGGGGAATGGACTGAAGGTGAAAGAATCGCTTTGGACACGTTAGCAGCTGTCAGTCTATGATCGTTAGTGTCTTCAAAGCTTTTGCCGGGCCTGGTGGGAACATCAAATCAGCCGTGGTAAGGTAGGCCAGGCAACTAATAAGTTACTCGTGCTTCGTAGGTTGCGCTAGTTAGGACAGATGACCGTCTGCCTCGAGGAACTTTGGTTATTTGGAGAGATCCATAGCTGAACAGTGTATGACGTGACAAAAAAGCTTGAAGAAACTAACCAACAAACTGTCGGATCGACAAGTGCCACCTACCTGAGTGGGGACGCCGCGGCTCAACTCACCAATGGTGAATGACACTTGCAGACGTGGCTCAATCACTCAATCAGTGGCGCTCGCGCCTCAAAGCTATCGCCTTTAGTGTGTAGCTGCCCAGTTTCCCAGACTAACTGATCGTGCTCTCGTCCCCAATACGTGGACATATCTCCCATGCTGGTATACAGAGTTGGAGGCAGACTTCGGGTCAGCTATCAGCTGTTACAGTTGGTGAAAGCCTAAAGACAATAACAGCGTTCCTCAACGCTTGCAGAATCTCGAGTGATCTACTCGGCTTTGCTTTTTGGTAACTTCACTTACTCATACTTACGTTTGCCAGGACTTTCAAGGCAACCTATGTTTTCCACACGGTAAATGTTTGCACTACTAACGGTCGTAATAATGACCCCTGGGCTATTAATAACTGAATCCTATTCGCACCATTTCTTACCAACTGAACTACAAGGAGTAGACCGAAGCGGGTGAGTGGACGTATGCCACCTATTTTATGTCGCTTACGTAATTCTATTGCGAGATTGTATATGTCTATGCGCAAGGATGGATCAACTCCCAAGCTCTATATGTCCACTGAATGGTTGTCGGGTGAACAGCCATTTTTGGTGGAATCTGCTACGCCTGTTTATGTTTCGGTGTTTTCTCTGAAGCTTGTTTGAAGTGGAATCTTCTCCAAGTATATGTTATTGTGTCTCAAACATCGATTTTTTCCACCAATGTTCACTAATTGAAGAAGGCGATATGCAACAGTCTCTGTTCTATCTTCAGATGGCTCAGTGGTTGGGGCGCGAATTTACTGACCGGAAGGTTCGCGGTCTGAATCCGACCTCCGCTTCTCGACTTCCTCTGTCTAGACCTGGGCAACCTGTCAGTATCCCAGCCCACATGCTTCCTTTGGGCGGCATGGCAGCTAGGTACCCAAAGAGTGTTATAGCTCAGCGATTTTTTAAATCCCAACCTTTGAACGTGAATCTAGGCTGTCTGACTCACGTTACTTGATTTCCCAAACAATCGACCTTCGTTGGTTGTCGCTGAGTGGCTGCCGAAAGGTCAGGTGACTGAACTGCTTCACCTATCGCGATTTTGTTGGATTTGAGGGTCCTTAGTAATTTCCAGATAGTCGGGGTTGTCCAGGCTTTGGCAGCCTGGCAGTTTCCCAGCCCTTGTGCTTCCTTCTGGTTGCATGGCGGTTAGGCACCAAAACGGCTGAACGAATTAAAATTTTTAATACCTAGATTTGGAATGATAGCCAATAGTCGTTTCCCTCTATCCGAACGCCCATCGGGGAGTGACTTTCTCCAGTATAGTTGTGTATACTGGTTGACTGCACAATCAAGATTACGAACCTAGCGAAACTAGCCTGACTGGTTAACAGTTGGTATTTCTTCACTTTCGGAAGTCGGGGAAGTCGAAAGGCAGAGGTCGGGTTTGAACCACGGACCTTCCGGTCAGTAAATTCGCGCTCTAACCACTGAGCCATCTCGCTAGTCTAACTACGGAGCAATTGACCCGCACAGCAGTATGACCAAGTAGGATTTGCCTTCACTCAAATTTTACGGAAAGGTTTACAGTTGCATAGTGTCATACGGCCTTGTCTGGCGCGAGAAATGATGCATTCCACGCTCGTTAACGAGATCCAAGGGTTCTCCAAATCTGTGTATCATCATAAAAATATTCTACAACATGTGGCAGTAAAAGGTAGATTTAACCATGAGAGCTGTTCGAAACGGCATGGCGCAGGTCACACGATTGTTTGGCTTGATCTTGTCAGTCTCTTGAATTGTATCGTCACGGCTTATAGACCAATACACAAACGAAGTGTCCCTTCGATGAAAAGTAGGCGGACTCATTTATCAGACGATTGTTGTAGCTCAGAGCATGGAAAGGTGGACCGTGAGTTAGGTGCTCCTTGAACTGGTTTATCCGGTCCAGACGGGTCAGTGGACTTATATTTGGTTCGGTATACCCAGTTTTTAGGTTGTTGTAATTTGATTTATTTTCACTTTTACTGGTTCAACTGTAGCACCATTTCGGTGCCTAGGTGTCATGCAACACGAGGGCTAAGATATTGCCAGGTTACCCAACCCTAGACAGGAGCAGTCGAGGTGCAGAGGTTGGTTTTGAACCACGGATATTTCGGTTGGTAAGTTGGCGCCTTTACCAGCTGGCACGTGACCCGAAAAAAAACATAACTGATCTGTTGTCAATGCAACCAGACACATTTTGGCTAACATTCACATAAGATAAATAGTAGCGGATGCATCTTTGGGAAAAGTCTGACTTTTCTCCTTGTTTAGTCCCAACAAAAATACCTATATTGGATTAATCAATGGGCTAGCTAACGTTGAAAATCCAAGGGGAATATAATTTCGTCTCCACTACTCTTCGTTTTTTCTAAATTGCTCGCCCTCTGAAAATCAGCGAAGAATGCTGTGTGCCAAGTTCAGCCATCCAGAAAATCTCCATGTTCAGGTGTATCCATCTACACATAGCGTGAGTGCCTCTCAACCACTCACCATTCTTCTAAATAAAGTCCACCGTAGCCAATGGAGGTATTCAGTGTATCAACTTGGGTTCCGGCAATATATAGTGATATTCGGCTGAAATGCTAGTAGGGTTCGCTATCCTACTTAGCGCTTTTTTCAACTTTGTTCAGTGGACATCATTTCACTCAGTGACAATTTTTCCTCTGTAGTCATATTGCCGGTTTTCGACTCTTCCAGGCGTATTTTACAATGAACTGGAGACTCGAGTTCGGCTAAGCAAACGACGCAAACTCACTCAGTCCGGTTCGTTTATGACTGGAGGAGGTGGTGGTGCTCTCCCGGCGCCCAAAACTCGCTTGATTGTGCATCATCGAGACTTCACAGACGAGGAGCTGAAAGCACAAACGGACAGACTATATATGTTGGAACATGACGTCGAAGAAGATGAGGAGGAGGAGGACGACGAGGAAGAGGAGGATGGCGCACGTCGCGCGCGCGAGCGATCTGGCGATACCGAACATGAATCCCCATCAGAAGGTAGGTGTGCAGGTTCTATATCTTGTCAGTCTCAAGTAATTTTTCACGTCGCCTGTTTCGAATGGGTGGGGAAATTTTCAACTTACTGCCTCTCTTTACCCACTTTTTTCCGAGGTAAATACAAATGTTTAGGGGTTTAAGCTTACCTGATACCTCCTCCTCTCGTCTTCTCACTTTGGATGAGTAAGGATCGAACGAATTTGCCAAAGTTTTTTGGAGTGGGCTGCATAGTCTACTCAGTAAGGACCAGTTCTTCTCGTGCGAAACTTTAGACTTTGATTGATATACCTTAATTATTCTATGGTCGCTATCTGTATGGAGGGGACAGACATTTTCCATCTTCATTATATTTGACGTCCTAACAGGTCATAGCGAAGGTTGTGAAGATGAACTACACGATCGAGTAGATGATGATGCTCAGGAAGAGGACACTGATGAGTTTCGCGAAACGCAGTCGGAAGGCAGTGAAGTGGAAGAAGTTCCAGCACGTTCGTCGCATTCAGCGAAGAAGCCCATGGCTAAACGCTCACCAAGCGAGGATGAGGAAGAGGAAGAGCAGGACGTAGAGGAAGAGGAAGAAGCGGAGGAAGAGGATGAGGAGGATGAGGAGGACGATGACCTGGCAGACAGCCCTCCACCGGCTTCTCCTCCCCAGCGCTCTCGTCGACCTAGTGCTACCAGTTCCGGATCCGCCTCGAAAAAGTCAGCGGCGCCTGGTATGCCATCTTTTTATTTTTGACCTAAAGTCGGTTTGCCCCCAGTCGAGTCAGTTTTCATCATTGCAAGCCACCGACCAACTGTTTATCGCTTAGTACATCGGCTAACAGTTAGACAATCCACATTCTTTAATTTGAACTCTGCGCGAATGAAAGGCTGTGATCGATGGTGTAGCCTGATTGGCTTTTTGCAATATGGCACTTGTCATGCATAACTTTTGTTCTGTCCACTAAGGAATGGAGAACCACCACGATTCTCATGGTTTCGATCCAATCCTCACTTTTTATCTGTGTTGTCTAGGCTTTGGCAACCTGGCGGTTTCTCAGCCCTCGTGCTTCTTTAGGATTGCACGGCATATATGTACCTAAAGGTGCTACAACTGAATTATTTTCATAAGCACCTTGTGCGACCTTTCCCGTTTATCTGGTCTTTACAACATGTTTGCGTTTCTGGTTTCCGGTCATTTGACGACTGCACCTTAATAAATATGAACTTCTCACTCAGTTTCCCCTCTGGTCGTTTTTCAGCTAAGTCCAGACACACGAAGAAGGCTTTGGTGAGCGATGACGATCTCACAGATACTGATGATGAAGAGGTTCCGAATAAGCCTTCCAAAACGCACAAGCCTGCCAGTGGTCAGCGCACAGCAGCAGCAGCACCTGTCAAGACGTCACAGGTATTCGACTCGGACGACGAGGACGAGAGTGATCTCAGCGATCTGAGTGATTGAAACATCTCGCACCTATGTACAAAATGGCACCCTTTGTCTGTTTCCAGGTCGTTGCAAATTTTTGTGGCTTGCGCGTTTTCTATGATTTCGCTGTTCACTGGCATACCTCTCACGATAACCCCATTCAGTCATCAATCATCTTTACTAGGGGTGCAATAATTTGAGAATATATGACTTTAATCGCAGGCGTTGTTGTTACTCACACCGAATATACCCGTCCTTACGATTCAGCTGCCTCACCTCATGGAAAAAGCTATTCATTTCGTAAGCTACTCATAAGAATCTACGAGTAGTTCAAAGTAAATGTGACTCGAATAATGTTAGGGGTCTGCTGATTGGGATAGGACGCCTCTTATCTTTCGATAAGGCTATTTTTACTATTCAATGATTAGAAGTTCCGTGTTCTGATCACATGACCGCCGACAATACGGCCAGTCGATTTTGACCTGTTTTTTTCGCGTATTTACCAACATGTTTCGATCTACTTTTATTTTTTGTGCTTGTGCTATTCATCGTAGTGCTGGGAACGTGAAGTCGCGACAACCCCAAGTTAATCATCGACTCTCATGCGAAAATAGCAGAATTCCGAAGATGGCAAACCCTCATATTAGTATGACCTGGTAACGGGAACTAATTCGAGGAGCGAATACCTGTTGATGGTCTGTCGTCGGGACAGTCTTCTGGGTACCAGTGTGACGAACGCCTGAAAAGTGCAGACCGAACGTTCATAGTATTGCGCATTGTTGACTGTCTGCTTCATTTGATGTCGGATTTGCCAATGTTTAAAAAGTCTCGTGCGGCAACCTTCCGTTAACCTGCATCCCCTTCGTACTGACCGCGTCTGACTGACCACTTGAAATTGCCCTCAACACCATGACGTAATACTTTTCACCTCTTTGCTAGCAAAATCTAGGGCAAATTTGTCCATACAGTGCCGCTGTCGAAAATTTAGACGACAAACGTGCGTCATATCCGACAGGTTTCCATTCATGAGAAAGTACCACTCTGTACAACGTTTACCCCTCTTAAGTAATGTTTTGAACTAGTTCTCAACTGTTGAGCAGTTAGAAGAGCTTCTTTATCAAGCCAAATCCTCTCCGTTACACACTATTTTAGTTCTCTCATTTATGATGGTCTTCGAGTGAATGTGCTGTGCATGGTCGCCTCATGTTTCAGTTTGTGCGTTATTCGAGTTGTCGCAGTACCTCGTCATTTGAGTCGTCCAACTGACCCATCACTAATTTTATCCGCTGAACGCAAGTTTAGCTCTTGTTATAGTTTATGGGCGGGATATGAACATTGATTCCTCCGTAATTGATGCCCGTGTATTGAGTTTGAATAACTGACATCCGGACTGGATCTTGTCGTCGGAAGTGGTTGAACTGCTGAGCGCCTGCGAATAATTAATGCATGGGTAGCCGGACACTGCTATGTTGAAGTCCTTGCAGCCGATGTAAAACGAAGGGGAGAAGATTGGCGCGTATATCATACACATGGGTGCACTTTGTTTCTTATGCCCTCAGGTAACAGACAAAAGTGGGTGCTATATGTATACCCGTCATCATTTTTTTATTGTTTAATTGCGTTTGTAGACAGCTTGTTATATTGTTGGGTTGAGCAATGAGGAATGAAAAGAAAGGATAAGACTAGCAAAATGAGAGAACAGGTGAGGTATTTTGGAGGCAGTGTGGAGGCAGAGAGATAGAAACTGGGAACATGGCTCTTACGGTTTTATTGATACAGGATCGCCACCTATCATCGACTTGTCATGTCGGCAGGTGTCTCCAGTCGGTGACTATCTAACCCGGTAGACGACATACACAATTTTGCTAACTGGTGTGTTGAAGGCTGACATAGGTCGTCACAGTCCCAGCGGCTGATATCCACTCGATTTCTGGTGAGGTTGAGGCTTTCCAAACCGCCCAATGTGACGGATCACCCTGCGGACATTCGAAAAAAGTAACTTAAGCAATAAACATGCAATTTCAACCCATTAGTTATTGAGCGTGCATCTGACGCATTGCCAACTACAAATCTACGAACCTATTGGTTTTATAGAAGTCAGCTGGGAACGGCTGCGATGGTTGAAAACCCTTCGTGGTTAAGCTTTTCATCACTATCTTCTTTTGGGGTTTTACCTACTTGTGCCCTGTGATTTACAAAACCCGTATTCGCAAAAACAACGGGTGACGAAGATTTGATTCCAAAAACTTCCTGGGCCTGAGTATTTGCCCAATAGGGCCTTGTGTAGCCGGGGTCAGTGAGTCATGTGCGTGATGTATGATGATCCATTTAACAAAGTGTTTCTGATAATGTGTGGAGCTAAATCCGTCTTCATGGTGAGATATTGTTGGGTTGATATTCAAGATAATCGCTAATAGCTCAGGTTGTCCGGATGGGTGAATTCACTGCAAACATGTTACTACCAATCAACGTTACGTCACCAGTGCGTTGTCAGGGAGTGGATCGGAGCATAGCAGCGCGTTATGGGTTATGCACTGTCCGTAATGTCTTGGCAGTGCTTTTAAAAGCTCCTGTGCATTCAGAAGTTCACGAGTTGCTTGATTTCCATCTGCAAAGTTTACATTTTGAGTGTTTTACCTTGAAGTTTTGTCGGTTCAATGGTCTTTAAGAGTAAATCTGATATCGTCTGGTTTAGTTTAAGCAGTTTGCCACAGCTTTAGTCTTCACTATGATGTAGCATATTCGGAAATGCAGTTCTAGCCTTTGCGACCATGCCGTTTGGGGGCACATATCTGTGGAAACAGTTTGCACTAATTCAAATACGTTTGCTATCGAACAACTGCGCCCTATCCCCTGGGAGCGGTCTGCGTTTGGGATTATGGAATGCGCATGTGGGATGCATCTGTCACGAAGCTTTTTAGCCCTTCTTGTAAGTGGGACCAGTTTTCGTCTCCACATCGATGCTCCAGTCAGCTAACAATAATAGAAACTTGATTCAAGCGTTTGCCTAAAAGATATTCTTTACTCTTCGACCGAATCGGTCTCCTGATAAAACTCTGATAACTCTTACGGAATCCCAATCTCCTGTTCAAAGCAAACGTTTTTCGTTGCTTTTTCAGTCCAGTCGGGTCAGTCAGTATCGTTCTTATTTGATGCTTGTTTGCGCCTCTTAAGTGAGCGCGTGTGAATCCTAATTCACTCGCAGGCTTCACTTAGAACGAGTGTTCTCAAAAATGAATATCTATTGAGGACAGAGACCGGCGAGTCGTGCAGAATCCTGTTCAGTGTCAGCCAACGATAGTTCCTCCTCTACCACCGGCTTCTATCTGGGGACTAAGTAGCTGCAAGCCACATCTTCATCCGTATTTTGCGACACAACAAGATCCTTACTTTGATTCGGTGACCAACGTCTGGTTAGGTTGACCACGTTTCGGTGCGTGGCTTTGCTCTCACGATTACGGCGTAGTGCTTGAAACATGGTTGGCTAGAGTTGAACAGGTGTGTGGCATTTGTAGTGGATGCCATTGCTCACCAGGGAGCCAAAAAGTGACTTCTCGGAAGTTTGGAAACCTTTGGAGAGATTGGAAATTATATGGAAATTTTGAAGATGTTTTTCTGGCCTATCTTCAAAAATTCGCCTTAGAGGGTTTCTTGGATGATCATTACAAATGCAGTACGCCAAACTAGACTTCAAGGCGAAATTCCGTCTCATAATCGTCTGATTTGTTCGCCGAGCTGGGTAATATGCTTGCAAGCGTTTTATCAGCAACCTAGGTGACGTCATCGCTGTGTTATTAGAGAGCGTAGTGATGCGTCAGCGATGATGCTGAGTAGTGGTGTTGAGCTCCACGCCGCTACCTAACATCGCACTGACGATATTGCCTCGATTAGCTATGAATCGTTTGCAATTCGATTGCCCGGCTCGGCGAACAAACCAACGACCATTCAGACTTTTATGGTGCGTTACAACATATACCGGTTTTATGCAAGCCTGGTGTCATCAGTGTGTTTCACCAGCCAGTTGGTAATGCTCGGTAAATTTGCAACGAAACGTTGTTCATCCTATCAAGCAATAATTTTTTTATTTTCTCGAAGTAATTGGTCTGTGGATAAAAAGGTCTTAGCTTTCCACACAACTAGAATTATCTACACTGTTGTTTGGACAAACCGGCAGGAGTAAGCAAACGGTGTCTCGGTATCACTGACTTATCAGCAGGCAGCAAGTCGACCGAGTGTTGGAATGCCCGTCGAAGATAGCATGAATTCTTGTCCGGAATTGGTTCACTTCATCCGTTGACATATGGTCGTGCTTCTGCAGCTGCTGGTTGCTTGGAGTCGGTAAACCACCCGTTGAGTTTTGTTCTGCTTATCTGACGTGGTACGTAAGAAAAGGGCACTTTGGTAGTCGTTGGCTTCTTCTACCTGAGGTAGCTAGTCGTTCACAACACATGTGGTGATTGTTGGAAATCTTTCTTGTTGATAGTTCCATAACTATGTCCAAATTGTTCACAACTCGCAGAAAGGCCTAACCCGAATCAAGCTGGTGAGCTTGGCTTTTACGTTTCAACGACAAATGCAGCGTGATGTTCTTCAGGGGAGAAACCTTCGGGATGAGACATCGGGCGAAGCAGACAATTCTAGTCGTGTGAATTCTTCACCCTTTAGAGTCTTGCAAACGAATCCTCCGCAATCCATAAGGTACCTACTGGGAGATCCTGACAGACGGCGCAACCGATAATCAGGATGTAAACATACTGTTTTTTTTCTTCGAAGTGTTGTGCGAACCAATCACCACTCAAATTAACTATGTTTGCCTGCTCAGCTGGACCCAGCATTCGCTAGAACACTAGTGACGGCACACATCTCGCATATCAGCTGACTTGATTCCCATCCCGGCATCACCAATGATATGCTGACGAACTTCAACTAGAGCGAAAATCGAGTCCAGCGTTTCAACAGATTTTGTACTGATGCGGGGTTGTTTAAGCGAGTAACAGGAATATAAAAATACAGATTTATTAGACCAGAATAAGTAACTGTGCTGCTAGCGAGATAGTTATCTTTAAGAGTAACCAAACAGTCAGTGTGACAAACGCGTATCAGTGTCATTGGTATCAAACGGCATGATTCGCGCAGTGAAGAATCCGTCCTTTTAGTGGTAAATTCCCTATTAGTTGCTTTGCACAGCGAGTGAACAGAAGTCAGTAGGGGGGGGGGCGAGATGGTCCAAGTGGTTAGAGCGCCAATTTGCTGACCGGAAGGTCCGTGGTGTGGTTCCGACCTCTGCCTTTCTACTTCCCCTAGGCCTAGGCAACCTGGCAGTATCCCAGCCCTCGTGCAACCTTCGGGTGGCATGGCAATTAGGCATCTAAAAGGTGCTACAGCTGAACTATAAAAAGATTTTCAACTTTTCAATGGAGATTTCATCCTGCAAGTGCAGCCAATCTATGCTGAAAAGCTGAGAAGCACTATACAGCTGCTTCATCTTTATTGGGAGTCATCAGCAGTGAGTATCTCAGTAGAAACAGTCCAGTTTGATCACTTTTAAAATAATTAGAAATTTCCTCCTCGTGAGTTGCTTGAAATGTCTTACCGAACAGTAAAAGTTTCATGGCAAACCATGTTCATGCTAGCATTCCCCAACCGAACCATACTGTATCTTCATTCCTCACAAATGGATAAAAATCCCGAAATTTTATGCCATAACCAGCTCATTTCACCAAGAAGAATTGATCAGTACCCTTCACTCGCCTTTACATCGACTCATGGGTGGTTACTTTTTCTGTTCTGTAAACTAGAAAATTTCTAGGAAGTGGTCCATAACACTCACGAGGATACTGCTTTGATTCGTCGAAACCAATAGCCTTTCCTGCTTAAAGACAATTTATTCTTGCCTTATTTTATCCCATCCATTTGGCTTCTGAGATAGGCATGTTGCTAGGAATGCCCTCCTGGAAGCCACCCGTCGTCAGCCCGAATGACATCTCAAGGAGTGCAAATGCTTCACTAACATTTATTTATTGCTCTGAGTCTGTTCATATTAGCCGATTACCAAGGTGCAAGCCTGTAAAACAATATATTTAAGAACATTAAGTCTCCTTTCTGGGGTCTTCTTGAAAGCAGAAAAAGCTAGGTTTTCATTAAGTTTGGCCTCACGATCTTTTACATAATGAACTATACAGGCCAGCGGACTCAGTTATTAGCCAAATCTGTTGCACCAATGTACGACCCACAGACACTCGTTGGCGCGATCGAAACTCATCTACTGCTATTCGCACACTTACTCGGGACGTGTCTTTGTGGTTTCCCCTGTAACCTGGCTATGATGGTTGTCTGTGGGTAGCTTAAAAAGCTCTCTCACGTTTGAACGAGGTGAAAGCGTGGGATGAATGCTTCGTGAGAACAGAATTCCTGCACGTCAGTTTTTCTTTTTTGGACGGATGCGGTTTAATGTACCGCTTCATTGCATGACTCATACACATTAGAATAAGTGCTTAGTTGTTTAGCCTCGGAATGCTAAGGCGAACTATTAGAAACCTATGGGAAATCTGTTCCTGAAATCGTATTTGTGCACAATTAACGGTCTCTCAATGTATTTCGTCAGATATGGATAATCAAGTTAAACCCTATATACATTGCTGACTGGAATGAATGAATAAGCCCTGGAATACACTTCATGAAGACCTCGTTTATTTACTGGGACGTTATAGTCCCCTGCAGTCAAGAAGTGCTTGCTAGACCGAATTGCAAGTGGTTGTTTTTAAAAAGGAATGAATACATTCCAATTGAGCTTAGTGGTGCAAGCAAGCTTCTAATAAATAGACAAAGTTGTCTGGAACTCTGTAAAACAGCGCAAGTTAGTGAGTGTACCTCGCGTTAGTATCCATACGGTTCTTTTTAAAACGGGCTATCAAAAATTTCGGATACCCGTACTCAGTAGGGGGTGAGTTATTTCGAAATCGATCATGCCGCAAAC